>NC_135559.1:10861258-11101258 GCF_964340395.1 Glandiceps talaboti
ACTATAAATAAAATCTATAAATAGATAGTTACATGACAAAAATATAATAAAGAGGGCAGTGAACACTAAATGACTATGAGAATATACATACATGTATATCTACATAAATTACAATATATTTACATCATATGGACGAAATTTTAAGGGAGTTGTGAAATATATTTCTTGATGATATTGACCTAAGATCGAGAGGTAGGTTGTTCCATACTACTGCATTAGTGTATGATATTGCGAATGTACCCATTTCTATGTTTACCTTTGGAATTGAAACATTGCCTTTGATTTTGTGACATGTATGAAAGTAATGAGTTGGAAATGATTTTGTGAGGGGTATTATAGTAGTGAGTAGGAAGTGAGTTTGTGACGTGTATTACAGTAGTGAGTAGGAAATGATTTTGTGAGGTGTATTATAATAGTGAGTAGGAAATGATTTTGTGACGTGTAGTATAATAGTGAGTAGGAAATGATTTTGTGAGCTGTATTATTGTAGTGAGTAGGAAATGATTTTGTGACGTGTATTATAGTAGTGAGTAGGAAATGATTTTGTGACGTGTATTAATGTAGTGAGTCGGAAGTGCACAATATTGTGTGAAGTGATGCGGCAATTTACAATTGAACAAGTCGTACATAAAAGTGCAAATCTGAAGTCTATGTTGGTTAAGTAGGTTTATTAGAACTTGTAAGTAATTAAATGGTTTATTGGAGTCTTCTGTACGATCACTAGAAGCTATAGCTCTGGTTGCCATTTTTTGAGAAGTGAGGATACAAATCAGATGTGATCGATATGTAGAGCCCCAGACCTCAAGGCCATATCTGATATGAGGTTGTATGAAAGTTTTGTATATTAACAAAAGAATATTTTGTGATATAAATTGTCTTAGTCGAAACAGAATGCCAGCTTTTTTCTCACAATAGAGTTCACTTTGTATGCGCATGTTTGGACCAACCATGTTTCGACATGCACTTCTTTACCATCAATGCATATACTAAATTATCTAAAATTTAAAGCTTGCATTCTAAAGATTATCAAAAATGATTATGTGTGCAAATTAAACATCACAATGGAAAAGTACATAAAAACTACATCAGACACGTGTCATTTGTTATGGTTGATGTATGCACCAAGTTAATTGAAATTTGCATTCTTAAGATATAGCCTAATTAATAAAAATAATTAATTATGAAAACTAGAGAAATAACCAACAGGCTATGTAGGATATGTATGCATTGTTATGATTGATATATGTACCAAATTATATGAAATTTGAAGCTTGCATTCTACAAATACGCCTTTATTACCAAATATCATTAATTATGCAAGTTATTCATTAAAACTAAATACTATGCTAACAGACTTTATTTGACATGTGTGCTACTTTTGGTTGATGTGTGTACCAAATGTTGCGGAATTTGAAGTGTGCGTTCTTAAGATATAGCCTAATTACTACAAATCATCAATTATGCAAGGTAGTCGATGACATAATCAGACAGGTTTAATATGTATATAGGAACCGGAGTATTAAAAAGTTCACACTTCTGCAAAGATGGATTCTATTTATGTTAAGATTGATTAAGGACTATGGCTTGTAGCAAAACAACTCCATCCCATGATTATCCCATAAAAAATTCTACATTTTCAGTGTCAAGGAATACTTCGTGTTATAAAATCAAATGTCAAATTTATCATCAGGCAGAATGATCTGCCATTGTTTGTACAAATTAAGGGTTTTTGATATTTTACCAAGATCCATGTGATACTCCATAATGTGCCTCAAACATTCTTAGAACTGTTGATTAAATTGCATAGTACTGAGTTTCTGTCCTATTCCTATCAGATCGTTTATACATGGTATCCTAGTACCAGGTTATAGTTCAGTCAGTAGAATGCTGTGAGTACATGCTGTGAGTACCTATTAAAATACCTGAAAAAAAGGCATCCCAAATATATAAACTCACCTTGTGCCCCTTTAATGATTCCTGATTCCGGGGTTTCCATGATACCCAAAAGGAAAAGTTAACATCGACCATCAATTGCAAGTACTTCCCCATTATATTATGGTATCGCCCGCTTGCAATGTTTTGTCCAACATTTCAACGTTGGTGGCGTTTTCAATATGGTGGATATTCAAGTGGATATATCGACTGTAAGGTCAGTGTCACTCACATATTAAATGAAATATAAAATATATGTCAAGTTTGACTTTAATTTTGTTGATTTTACGTTCTCCTTACTTAAAAGATGTACACCCAGTGAAATATACGCTGGATTATCCACACAAATGTCTGGAATTCAGTGGGAACACGAGAGTAATTTTCGACCCGATCACACAGTGTATACTGTACATACACACTCGCTCGTGCCCCGAGCTAACTGAAATAATTTTAGGGTTTGTTTTGGTCTATTTTTACTATGTCGTTATGACCGAATAGAATACCACACGTCCACTGCTTAATAATCCAGTCAGATGAACGAAATTATATTTCACATGTTAATGATCTTTGGTGACTGTAGTGCTACACTGCTAGAAATTAGAATGATACCGTTTTCATCTTCACTGCAGTACACAAATCCTTTGTTCATGCGTAGACTGCAAATAGAACTGTAGCGTTCATTTTTGTTTCGTTTTCCAAAATTTCAGGTTTTGTGTCATTTCTATAACACTACAAGCCCAACGGTACAAACTGAAATAAACTGAGGGAGACCTTGGTGTCTTAAGTGTTTCAAATTGTTATTACTTTTGCGGATAGTAATGTCAAGGGCGAGGGTCGAGGGTCTCACACTAAACTTGACCTTTGCCCATGGGATTGCGCAGAGTTCCACTATCTGGATTGGGGTACTTTGGAATATTGAGTAGGGGTCTGTAATTAATTAATTCTAGATAGTATAATGAAATTCCTCATTTTTGGGATAAACCTGCCAACTTGTGCACAGCAGATTTGCATTTATTTTGAGTTTGTACTGCTAGATTTGTATTGTCTGTCGAAAACATAAAACGATAGATGAGAAAAACAAAATATAACACTACAATTATTGTTTTTAGTTCATACTCTGACTGAGGATCATATATTTGGGATGTCCTCATATAAACAAATAGATATATACAAAATGCATAGATCTCACCATTTGTGAATCAGTTGGACTTTCTTAGTGTAGTGCAATCCTTTATCAAATCTCATTATCTCTCTTTATATCTAGCTCAATGAGGTCTGGAGCAGAAATTTCAAAGCCACTGAAACAGTCAAAAACATATCTTTGTTAATCAATCATAGATTTCTGCCCAGTATTAAGTTAAGTGTTTATTGTTTATTGATGCTACCTGTACTAAATTTATACACTGTTGACATCATTCTAACAGTTGGGGGTTGTGCATTTGCATGCACAAGTCAACTTTTGGTTCCTGATTTCTCATTTAGCTAGACAGGGTTAGAGATGATTCAACACCACATTATTAGTATCTAAACTTATTTTGATAAAGAAAGTCGTTTTATTCATAGTACTTGACTTCATAACATTTTGTAAGTTTGTCATTTAGCATCTTATCACCCAGTTTACATTGCCATTCTATCAGAAGATAAAGTACCGGAATGAGGATATACATAATGAGTTTGTTGTATAGACTTTTCATGTAGTAAAAAAGACCTTTGTGTGTCCCTTTTTCCCCAGTTATGTATGTATTTCAGTCCCATCGATGACTAAACCCTCTTAATGTTATCACTGACAATGTATAATGCCATAAGTCAGGCTAGACTAGCTGTAAGCTATTTCTTGGCTCCCCATTTACCCTTCTCTCTTTTGTTTTTTTATTACCAAGGTTTTGTAATCATTTATACATTTGGGTAAATAAACCACTTATATTATAATTATAATTATTATATTATATTATATTGTATTGTATTGTATTGTATTGTATTGTATTGTATTGTATTGTATTGTATTGTATTGTATTGTATTGTATTGTATTATGTCATCATCATGGACAAGTTTCAATGGAGCAAATAGTGTAGCCAAACATCAATTTTTTTATTTTGTATATTTATTTGTCAACAGATAATATTATTGATCTTTGACAGTCTCTGTCACCATGGATATCACATCACAGGAGGTACAGATCAAAACAGAAAACCCAGAGAAGAACAGTGAAATTGATACTTCTATCACATCACAGGAAATACTAACCCAATCAGAAGACTTAGAGAAGATCAGTAAAACTGATACTAGTATCACATCACAGGAGATATGGGACCAAACAGAAAACTCAGAGAAGGGCAGTGAAATGAGTACTGATATCAGATCACGAGAGTTACGGATCAAAACAGAAAACCCAGGGGAGAGCAGTGGAACAGGTACTAATATCAGATCACAGAAGATATGGGTCCAAACAGAACACCAAGAAAATATCAGTGAAATAGGTACCAATGTCATGTCACAGGAGATACAAATCCGAACAGAAAACCCAGTGAAGAGCAGTGCAGTGGGCACCCATATCACATCACAGGAGATACACGTCGAAGTAGAAACTCCAGAGAAGAATAATGAAGCACATACTGATCTTGTATCAAGGAAGATAATTATCAAAACAGAATACCCCGAGAAGGTGAATAAAAATGATTCCGGTGTCACATCAGAGGAAATGTGGATCCAAAGAGAAGACAAAGAGAAGAATAATGAAATAGGTACCAGTAATTATATCACATCACAGGAGATATGGATCCACACCGAAAACCCTGAGAATAACAGTGAAGTTGATTCTGATATCACATCTCAGCATTGGATTGTAGTTGGAAATAACATACACAATGGAGCAAACTCTGTTGTCTGTGGTGAGAACTATACTGCAGAAGAAATCAGTGCACAAAGTCCTTATATAAATTCATGTGATAAAGAAATAGCTGTAGATCTAACAATGTGCACAAGAAGTGATGCCATCACAGGCAATAGAAATTCAAAGCGAGGTCAATTGACAACTATATTTTGTGCTGATAGTAATGGAAAACCAGCTAAGAAAGATGAAAAGCGATTTTTATGTGAAGTATGTGGTAAACGCTTTGCTCAGAATGCTGACCTAAAAAAACACAGTAAGACACACTCTACTGAAAGACCATTTATATGTATGGAGTGTGGTAAGAATTTTGCCTATAGTAATGTTCTTAAAATGCACATGAGAATTCACTCAAATGAAAAGCCATTTGTATGCGAAGTGTGTTGTGAAAGTTTCCGTCGGATTGCAAATCTAAGAGAACATGTGATGACCCACATAATTGAAAAACCTTTTATATGTAAAGAATGCGGCAAGGGATTCAAATGGAGGAGTGGTCTCAACAAACATGCGAGGATCCACACAAATAAAAGACCATTCATTTGTAAGGAGTGTGGTAAAAGTTTTAGTTGGAGTACAGGGCTCAGGGATCACATGATTACCCACACAAATGAAAGACCATTTATCTGTGGAGTGTGTGGCAAGGGGTTCACACAAACTAGTAGTCGTAACACGCATATGAGGATCCACACAAATGAAAGACCGTATGTGTGTCAAGATTGTGGTAAAAGTTTCAGTCTGAGTGCAAAGCTAAAGGAGCACATGATGACCCATACAAATGAATGCCCATTTGTATGTAGTGAGTGCGGTAAGGGTTTTGCTTATAAGAGCCTTCTTAGTATGCACATGAGAATTCATACAAATGAGAGGCCATTTACATGTAAAACATGTGGCAAGGGATTCATGCAGAAAAGCTTTCTGAAAAATCACATGACGATTCACACAAACGACAGACCATTTATCTGTCAACAATGTGGTAAAGGTTTCAGAAGGAGTGGAGCCCTGAGCACACATATGAGGACCCACACAACTGAAAGACAATATGTGTGTAAAATATGCAGTAAAGATTTCAAATGGCGGAGTACCCTGAACAAACATATGAGGAGCCACACTAACGAGAGGCCGTTCTGTAAAGTCTGTTGTAAAAGTTTCAGTTGGAACACAAAGCTCGAAGAACACATGAGGACCCACACAAATGAAAGACCATATGTCTGTAACGAGTGTGGCAAGGGATTCACACAGAGCAGTTGTCGAAAGATACATATGAGAACCCATACACATGAAAGACCATTTGTATGTAAAGAGTGTGGTGAAGGTTTCCGTTGGAGTACAAAGCTAAAAGAACACATGATGACCCATACAAATGAATGCCCATTTGTATGTAGTGAGTGCGGTAAGGGTTTTGCTTATAATAGCAAGCTTAAAGTGCATATGAGAATTCACACAAATGAAAAGCCATTTATATGTAAAGAGTGTGGTAAAACTTACCGTGAGCATGCTTCTCTGAAAGAACACATGGTAAGCCATACAAATAAGGGACAGTTTGTATGTGAACAGTGTGGGAAGGCTTTTGCTCAAAGAAGCACTCTAAATACGCACATGAAGACACACTCAAGCGAAAGACCATTTGCCTGTAAAGAGTGTGGTAAAGATTTCCGATATAACCGTGATCTTAAAAAACACATTTTGGTTCATAAACATGAAAGCCCATATTTATATAAAAAGTATGGTAATGATGTCACAGATAGTACTGTAAAAACACACATGATGATACATACAAATGAACAGTTTGCATGTGAAGAACGTGATAACAGTTTTGAACAGAGTGGCGATCTGAAGGGACATGCGAAAAGGCATGAAAATGAGAAACCATGTATATCATTTACGTGCAAAGAGTGTGGTGAAAGTTTTGCGGAGAGAGCTTCTCTAATAGAACACATAGGAATACATGCAAATGAAGAGGCATTCATATGTATAGAATGTGGCGAGAGTTTCCCGCAGGATGCTGATCTTAAGGAACATATGAGAATCCATGCAAACGAAATGTCATTCACATGTATGTGTAAAGAGTGTGGTAAATGTTTCCATCAAGATACTGATCTTGAAGAACACATGAGAAGTCACACAAATGCAAATGAATGTCAAAGGTCATTTGTATGTAAAACATGAAGAAGCTTTCTGTCACAGTGTTAGTCTTGAGGAGGATCAATGTTATGGTGATCCATACAAAAGTGTAAAGGTGTGGTAAGGCTAAGGATTTTACAGAAAAAGAGAAAAACTCACTATTCACACAGGGTGAACCACCAAATATATGTGAATGTTATGGTAAAGATGTTCGTCAAATGAACAAACTCAAAGCACATGTTCTAATGTACATAGTATAAAATGGAAAATTTATCGGTATAGTAGCCGTGTCATCAGACTGCAGACAGTGTATATCCTCAATACATATTTTCTCTGGTAACTTTACATGCATGTTGTGAGCAGACATTGCCAAGTACAGTATTCTGCTCCTAACTTTGTTTGCCAGAAGTTATTCTAAACACCAGTTAACAGCCTGCTTGTGTTGAGGGACACTTATTTCAAAACATAGAAAACTTGTTTTAATCTATATTATTAGCTATAAAAGGTACTACTATAGAGATGAATTACAGCCCTGTGTTTTGCATCCATTCACTGTTCAAGTTGATTAAAATTTAGCAAAAGGAAAAGACCTGGTCTTGTGTTGTATTTATCTTGTTTCAGCTGTATTGTGTTTTGTTTATTTGTGCTAAAGACATTTTAAAATGTTTGATTTTAACTAAGGTTGGCATTGTGTGTGTGTGTGTGTGTGTCTGTGTGTGTCTGTGTCTCTGTGTCTGTCTGTGTCTCCCCAAATTAAAATGTGCCTTTGATCTAAGATTGTTGAAAATGAAAAAGACGAATGCATAAAATGTACTGTATGTAAATGATGAAAGTGGCTGGGTTGATCAGCAGGTTTATATCGTGCGCGTTGGATGTCCCTTCAGGTGTCTTACAAGAAAATACAACCAGTTGTAAACTGAAGTCTGTATGTAATAATTTATTAAAAGGATAAATCATGTGAATTAATATCAGATTAGATACATGAATGGAAAGACGATGATTGAATCTATTAAACTTAGTCATATCACAAATACTTATACAGTAGATCTGCAAAGTTTGATGCAATTCTGATTAATTGGGGGTTTGCCATCTAAATTGTAAATATAATTAATTAGGCAAATTACTCATATTGTATGCTATACTAGCATCTTCAGCAACGTCTATGGTAATAGCATCATGTTCTAAAGCATGTCTGTTCGATGTTCTTGACATATTCAAAAGCACTGTACGTTTATGAAATTCGAAAGGCTCATCTCATGATTTTTTATCATCTTGTGTTGGAAATATAAATAATAATATGCATTGATGTTTGCATGCAATTTGAGGAAAGACGAGTTCAGGGTTAGCTGCAGGTGGTTAAGTCAGTGATAATATTGGGTCCGGATATTCTTTAGGTGTGCACATTATCATGAAGGGGGGGTAGACTTGATGGGGTTTTTTTTTGAGAAAAAACAGATGGAAAACGAAAAGCAAAATTCAAAAAGAACAATGAACAACCAAATTAACACACATACACGTTTTTTTTTCATTTATCATGGTAAGTTTGAGCTTATACGTGTCTCCAATGTACAATGATGAAAAATATCAAAGACAAAATATGTCTGTTTCCTCGAGGGTGAAGCCTGTAGTAGGTGTGTTACAACAACATTTACTTCATTTGGCTAATACATACATCACTTCTCACCCCATCCTCCCCGCAAACGTTATGGTTTAGCCCACAGTTTTTACAACAAGTTCAACGTTGATGGCGTTTTCAAATTCAATATGGAGGATTGTCGTCCAGTGGAAGATGATCGAGCTCAGCAGGCGCCGTTCATAGTTCAGGGTACTGGTGAGTGTCGTTCCAGAAACGTTGCTCATATTTGATAAACAAGATTTCCATCTTCTTTTTTTGTTAATTAACGTCGTTATTGCGTACATGAGTATGTTTCACGGTGGTTTGATATGGCTGCTGTTGAAGGTGTTGGTCTTTAAATCTGATCTGCGAAACAACAACAATGACTAACAGTCCTTATACTATTATAGTTGTGATTTACACTGAGGGACTGACGTGAGTGACTGCATCATTTTTTTAATGACTTATGCATAAATGACTCAAATTGTATATTAATAATAGCTTTTGAAAGTTCCCGTCAAAGTGTAAGAAGCAGTCCACGAATTAAGATTGTTCGCGGGGCATAGCCGAGGCAATTTTTTTCATTTGTGGACAGTTTGATCTCCCCTAATACATCTATGGTTTGATATAGCATTTACAAAAATGTACCTTCCACTGTTCCAACAAACATTATATTATCGCGATTATCCATGTGATAACATTCTCAAAGAGATTATTTTCAACCTTTGTGTGTTTACCTAGCGATCTGTATCTGACAGTCAGGATATAGACATACATGTACATTGTATCAAACGGTGTCTTCTACATACTAAGTAGTCAATTGTATACCATTGTCAAGACACAATTGTTCTTTCCCCAAAACACAGTTCAAGTTCTAGATCAATTACACAATATACAGAGAGAGGATTGTGAGGTTTGAGCTTTGCACTTGCAAAAGTACCCAGCACTTTTATTTCCCAAACACTCAAAATTGAGGCTTTTATTTTTTTAATGTCTTGCCTGTCAGCATTGAGCAGTACACTGTACCGATGACAGTCGGCTGTCAGCAGACACGCCTGGCCCTTAGGAAAAATAGGAGGGCATAAACTGCATCACTGAGCATACACAATTTAATATGACTGTTACACCTGTAGGAGTCCAAAACAGTACATTATGTAAAACCAGTGTTTTTGCTAATGTTGGGGAACCCCAGTAACAGAAAGGATGAATTTTGTAGAATTGGTATAGTTTCCAAAACTTGTGCCATAATTTTGGTGGGGAACTTTGGTAGATTTTACCTGCCTTTGGTAGATTTTACCTGCTTACTGCCCTTAACAAAATCAAAGGAAAAGAACAAACTACGATAACAACAGCAATTAAATGACATCTTCAAACTGACAGATAATGCCATACACATACAGTACTTAGTATGTCTTTCAAGTTCACAACTATTGCTGCTTTAAAATGCAGCTAGTTAAACTTTAGTACCACATTGCAGTGTATATAATCTTTTGTTCGTGGTGACAACTTGATATATAAATATGGCATGTTCATGATGAAGTCATGTTCAGTGTGCCCTCAAAAACCAATTTGATGCACCACTGACACTCACAATTTCAAGTAACACACAAAAATTTGGTGTTCTCCACAAGAAATCCTATTTTTTTCTCATTTTGACTCAAAATTGGGCTATCATTAGAGGACACACTGGTCATGTTCATTTGTTATGATGATCCTGTATTAAAGAGAAGGTTTCTGAATGACAAGACTCGCACTAGTCCCTTTAGACATTTTATTTTACCGTCATATTCGTAAAAGATTTTGAGTTTGTTATTCATTTGTAGTTTGGTAACGAAAAATGTCAAACTTTTTTAAAATAAATTCTTTCACTAGTAATAGTCTCCGAAGGGCTTTATGCGTTCACCAGACTGTTTCACAATCCCTCACTCAGGTCATTATATTTCACATCATCAAAGAACATACTTGTGATAAATTAATTTTTGATTTAAAAAGAACAAAAAAAAATTGCAGACCTAAGCTTAGCAAGTGTACTGTAAATGAGAACAAGACATTTCTTACTACATTTCAACATTATAGGTAGTTCTTATTTCAGTGTGTGTGTTCTGTTTGTTTGTTTGTTTGCAGCATACCACCAGAAGAGGAATATAGAAATGACCAGTGCCAAATTGGAACATGCCTTGGACAAAGCCACACAAGTAGTATTTGACAAATGGCAGAATGATACATTGAATGATAAAGGTTAGCACTGATTAAAACTTACATGACTATATTAAACAGTCCTCTCGGTACATCGTATATGAGGGGGGGGGGGGGTATTTGTTTGCACACAAATAACTACATGTTGAGCAAAACAGGAATAAATAAACAATTGATCAATCTATTATAATGAGTTGGATTGGAATGTTGATAACAGTGTCTTGAGACAGATGTTCAGGGCAAGATAAACACAAGATTGATATGTAAAAGTGTACATTTTATTTTTCATCTCAAGACATGATATTTTGCCAGAGGGTAAGGTTTGAGCGACCCTAGTAGAACTTAGAAGTGTCTGCGTAAGAAATTATTCAAGGCAAACTTAGATTGTATATGTGATTCTGTGGCATTCCCCTATAACTTCAGTTTTGATTTTTTATTCTTCAACAGATATATCATTGATCCTTCATTGTCTCTGTCACCATGGACACGTAACATCTATGGAAACAGGGACAAACACAGAAAGTACTGAGAAAAGTGATGAAAGTAATACGGATATCAAATCAGAGGAGATACTGGTCCAAACAGAAGATCCAGAGAGTATTAAAGATGTTGTCTCATCACATGAGATATGGATTCAATCAGAAAACCCAGAGAAGAGAATTGAAATAGATACTGGTATCACATCACAGGAGATACGAATGCAATCAGAAAACCCAGAGAAGAGAAACGAAATAGCTACTCGTATCATATCACAGGAAATACAAATGCAATCAGTAAACCCAGAGAAGAGCGGTGAAATAGGTACTGATACCACATCACAGGAGATACAAATACAATCAGAAAAAACAGAGAAGAGAATTGAAATAGATACTGGTATCACATCACAGGAGATACGAATGCAATCAGAAAACCCAGAGAAGAGAAACGAAATAGCTACTAGTATCATATCACAGGAAATACAAATGCAATCAGAAAACCCAGAGAAGAGCGGTGAAATAGGTACTGATACCACATCACAGGAGATACGAATACAATCAGAAAAAACAGAGAAGAGTAGCGAAATAGGTACCAATATTACACCACAGGGGATACAAATCAAAATGGAAAGCCCAGAGAGCATCAATGAAATGTATACTGAATATAACAATGTCTCATCTCAACATTGGGTTGTTGTTAGCGAAAACCATTCTGCAGCAGACACCAATGCAGTGCAAAGTCCTCATGACAATACATTTGATAAAGAGACAGCACAAGATCTGACATGGTACACACGAAGTGATGACAGCACAAACAGAGATTCAGAGAGAGGTCAATTAGCAACTAATATTTATCCAGGTAGCATTGGCAAGATATCCGAGTCTGGAGTTTTTATTCCTCAAAATTGCGATATTAACAAAGAGACGAATATCAGTGAATTTGTAAGAATACCATTTGAATGTGAACTATGTAATAAAACTTTCCACCTCAAGGAGTATCTCAAAAAGCACATGCGAGTGCACACAAAGGAAATGCTATATATATGTAAAGAGTGTGGGAAAGGATTTTCGTATAATCATGTTCTTAAAATGCACATGAAAATTCACTCAAATGACAAACCTTTCGAATGTAAAGAGTGTAGTAAAAGTTTCCGTCGGAGTGCAAATCTCAAAGAACACATGATCACCCATGCCAATGATAGACCTTTTCAATGTGATGAATGTGGCAAAACTTTCAAACACAGTAGCACTAGGAATGCGCATTTGAGGACTCACACTAATGAAAGACCATTTGTCTGTAAGGAATGCGGTAAAGGTTTCAATCGGAGTTCATATTTGAAAACACACATGATGACCCATTCAAAGGAAAGACCATTTGTGTGTCAAGAATGCGGTAAGGATTTTGCCTATATTAGCATTCTAAGAACACACGTGAAAAGTCACTCTCGAGAAGAACCAACTCATATTTGTAAAGAGTGTGGTAAAGGTTTTTATCGGGCTAATCATCTGAAAGAGCACTTGCTAGTCCACACAGACGAAAGGCCATTTATGTGTAAAGAATGTGGAAATACTTATAAATACAAACGTGACCTCAAGACACACATGGCAAGAGTTTCACATATATATGCGCTGTAAATCTTAGAACCCATGCAAAAAAGAAAAATCATTTGTGTTAGTACACTACAGTAAGTCTTTGGAAAAGCATTGCACTGTGTGTGTTTTCACAGCATCCACACTGAGAAAAGATCATATTTTGTGAAAAGAATATGGAAAAGTTGTTAGATACAGATAAAATCTCACAATACCTGTTTTACCATACAAAGGAAGGTCGCATTTTAATGTGGTGAGTGCGGAAAAGAGTAAAGAATGCTCTCAAAAAAGATACAAGGGTCCATACAAATGATAGAAGATTTGCATGTAAAGTGAACTCAAAGCTTCCATGAGAAAGCAATTCATAAATGATGGTCTAAACATAGGAATGGCTGTTTGTATAGTCTGTTTCTAGTTACCGTTCAGCGGCACTGTTTGATACAGTCATGCAGACACCAATAAGTAACTACATGTTCTACACTAAGATAGCAAGATTGCAATTTTTTGCTACATTTTGTCTAAATGAAATAAACCATTTTCAGGTTCTGCTACGAGATACAGACACACAGGCTCCAATATTTTGACATCTGTATATGATGTCTGCATTCCTATAGTTCATTTCAATTCGACAAAATGTCACAAGAAACTGTATTCATTCAATCTTGCTATCATAAACATGATAAAGTGTATCGTGTGCAGTTTCTTATTGCTTTATGCCATGTTGTATCAAACAGAGTCACTGAACAGTAACTTGAAATCAGCTCTATGTACATGTATAGACAAAATGTGGCAAAAGTTTCAGACTGAGCATTCATCAATATGTCAAGGAATACTTTACATTTACCATAACTTTCACCATATACTTGAAGTATATGGTGAAAGCATTCTTGCAAACCAGAGCTGTTATTTCTTCTGTGACACTGCAAAATAACAAAGTCTTGGACAGTGCCGTAAAAGAGGCTGTGGTTTATGATGATGGATAAAAGTTACCATCAAGATTCTAATCTGAAAACTTGACAAACTACATGAATGAATTAAGGGCATTTGTGTGTGTGTGTGTGTGTGTGTGTGCGTGTGCATGTGTGCGTGTGTGTGTGTGTGTGTGTGTGTGTGTGTGTGCTGCTGTCTGTCAGGATCATTTCCTCAATAACCATTGATTCATGTACATGTAGTACGAGATTTGGTACATACATTCTATGTGGTATGTAATAACATTCATTTGCTGTATTTGTCATGTGCTGTTGATCATTTTAGCAACATCAAGACATATTTCTTTTCGATTTTTACAGTCGTATTGGTCAGTAAAGTAATCTAATCTAATCTAATCATTTTTAAGCAAAACCTACAATATACATGTATATCTAAAGGAGTTAATTGAATTAATTAATACTTGGTAAAATGTGTATGTATACTATGTGTGTAACATGACGTGATATGACTGACCTGTATTTTTATATAGTGAAATGTCTCTATGTTAAACTTTATGACTATTATATATTACTAATAGAAATTGATGTTCTTTTATCAGTAATACCATTATCATGAAAACTTTTTTTCAAAAGAATGTAAAGTTTGCATGCATATTTTATGTCATTACATCAACATGTATGTCTTGCCTACATCTGATTAGAGTGTAAATGAAGTGTAACTTATTTGTATATTAGATTTTATAAAACTTGTTGTATTGACGTATACGACTCTAGTAATTGAGCCTTCAGTTTCCTTAGATAGACGCAAACTAAATCTATTTGTTCTTCTATGTGGGTACAGGTAGATTATACAAGTGAGTGTTAGTGGTTCCTCTGTTGTGCGATTTTGATTCTAATCACCCTGTGATCAAGATTGTGTGAACATTGGAAGTCCCAAAGCACTACGCTTCAAGTTCATGGAACTTGAACTCTGTACTGAGACTATAATTAAACCAACATCCATTCAATGGCGTACCACTGTTGTATCAACATGAACTGTTACAATAGTTACAGTTTGTGTCTATCTTAGTAAACCAAAGGCTCAATTACCAGAGTAATAGCTAAAGTAGGGTTTGACAAAATTATATCAATCATGGCTTGCAATCTACAGGTTCGTTGTTTGAGCCCCATCGCTGCCATTTGTTTCTGAGTGACTGAAAGTCATCGGGCAAGATGTGAACCACGACTGTGCCTCAGTCAACCCAGCTGTATAATTGGGGACCTAGTAGGATACATAGAGGTTGCAATGTGAATGCTTTAATCCTATGCGCTTATAAAGGCTGCAGTGGATTGTATGCTCCCCAGGGAGATGAGGAAGTATTTGTGGACTGTTATGGCACTATAGATTGTGCCAGGGGTAATAATTGTAAAGTGCTTTAAGCACAGAGTGGAAAAGCGCTATATAAAAAGTAACATTATTAAAATGAAAACAATACTTCATAATGATATACGAACAAGAATTGAAGTTGGGAAAAAGATATTTATTCATGTTACACCCGCATTACCAAGCTCTTACCAAATTTGCATTTTTAATCAATTTTATCATCCCTATTAATCACTGCTTGGAATAGATAAAAGAATTAGTTAACAGAAATGACGACAATGTTTGACATGTCTTAGCAGTGTGTGCTCTTAGTATCTGTGGGTAGTATATGTAATTTGTTACACAAATCTCTGTGAGATTTTTAAAAAACCATACTGCTGTCTGAACAAAACTCTAAAGTGACTTCATTTTGGTTGTACACTGTCTTAGCAGAATATGATGTAAAGTTATTGTCAAATTTGTATCATCCGTAATAACAACTGGTAGGAAGAGCTAGAGGAATGAGTTGATGAGATGTATTTTTCTGTCACTTCCCTCTTTAAACCTGATTAAAATATAGAAATGGAAACAACCTGGTATACTTTGTTTATCTTTTTTTTATGTGTACTGTTTATTGCTATAACAGGGAGTGTTTGCCAGAAGATTGTACATAACACATTTACAGCAAAGACAGGGAGTGTTCACCTGAAGATTGTACATAACACATACATTTACAGCAAAAACATGGAGTGTTTGCCAGAAGGCTGTACATAACACACATGTATATACACATTTTATGGTACAGACTGGGGTAGATTCCCCCCCCCCCTGTAATTTCTGAAGGATCCCTAAAACGAAACCTTCGGTCTAACGCAATATAAATATTTATTTAGGGTTTATGACATGACGCTTTGTCAGGAATTTGACATTTGAACAATAAAAAGTTGTTGATTAATTGACTCCTTGCAGAAATAAACCAGGCGTTGTAGTAATAATGAACTTTAGACTGGTACAGGCGAAAGGGTGTTTCTGCATGTTTTGTCTCGCTGAGTTTGTCACCGCACGCGTGCTAAAGACAACCTTTTTGGTTTGGGAAATATTGTAATCTACACAAAGACAGACGAAAAACGAGTTCAACAAAGCAAGATAATGGTAGGTTCATAGAGATTTTACAAACCCAGTTCAGCCGAATTATAACATGCATTCACGATTGATACTTGTTTGCGTCAGGTATGATAGTACACCTTTCCCATCTGTGAATTAGTTCATTTTCTCAATACTTCTCAGCGGGTTGCTTATTTTGATCATGCGTATACATTTCGAGAGGATCTGCTGGAGTTTGTGCACGGGTGCTATGGACCTACAGGAGGCTAACAATGTGTCATCTATAGTGAGCACCAATCAATGCCTTTTATTTTATTTTAGTTTATATTAACTCACGGTCAAATGTGACATTGTAACTTTAATTTATGTTCCAAATTTTAAATCTAAAGAAAGGGATGATTACCTATCTACACCAAAGTCTGGTTAATACCTGTTGAAGGGCAAGAATCACAAGCCAAACCTATATCCAAGTCAAATAACACACAGGCACAGGCGTCCATAGTATGAGTGAAATTTACAATTGCAATGTGTAATACGTACATGATAAATGACATATAACATAAACATGCATGCTTGGGGAAGTTTATTACATTTTTCCACTTCAATACAGGATGCCACCAGTGCTACTGAACTAAACAGAGTAGAGGATAAAACCACTGAGGTAGACTTAAGTTGGAGTAATTGGTTTGGGATGGACAAACAGGATCAGTATGTTTTTCTCAGTATCATATTGATTGGCGTTGTCGTTCTGTCTGTCACTATTGTTACAACAGGTACATTGTCAATATCACTTATTACTTCATATTATGTTTTTGTAACTGATAATCATGGTTAAGCTGCTGTGCTCCTACTACTACTTGCGAGTGAGTTATTGATTGATTGATTGATTGAGTGAATGAGTGTGTGTGTGTGTGTGGGGGGGGGGGGGGGTAGGGGGGTATGTATGTATGTATGTATGTATGTATGTATGTATGTATGTATGCATGCATGCATGCATGCATGCATGCATGTATGTATGTATGTATGTATGTATGTATGTATGTATGTATGTGGGTGGATGGGTGTTCGAGAAGTTCGTGTGTACCTACTTGCATGCGTGGATGGATGGTGACAGGCATGCAGGAAGATTTATTTATTTATTTATTTATTTATTTATTTATTTATTTATTTATTTATTTATACATGTAATTATTTATCCATTCATTTCAGTCATGGGCGACTAACGTACACCATCCAAAATTTGCTGTAATATATTGAAAGGTAAGCTAGAAATTAAGATGGTATTAGGCATATATCTTTTATGATCTTTAGTTTTTGGATTCAAACCAAGTGAATGCATTGATAACTCACTCAACATATATATCCGTCATATAAAGCAAATTTGAATAATTACGGGGTTGTTGGTGGCTGAACGGTTAAACCACTCGCCTCTTACCACTGCGGTCAGGGTTCGAACCCATTCTGGGTCATTAAATTTGCCCCTACTGGAAGTAAGCGCCTAAGGGTACGGTGTCGTTCACTTTGACTCTACCGAACAACGTTGCAGGTCACCAAAGTTTCCCCGGGTACTCCAGATCCGGTTTCCCCCAACACTGAACCCTCTTCCTGTTACTGGGCAATGCTTGTTTGGTGGTAATGATAAATAAATTGCATTGTATACTGTCTTTATGTAGATCTGTAGCATGTACATCTGATAATGTTAGCTATAATTTGAAACAAATGATTTAGAAGTATTTAAGTGATTAATTACATTTGGGGAATTCAAACGAACAAAAAACTAACATATCACAGATGTACATGATTATTTTTTATCTTCTTTTACAATAGCTTAATCGTCTCCATTGCAAGATACTTTCGTCGAAGAACATGCATGGATCTAAAACTACGCGTATATCATGGACTGACATATCCGTACACACACACACACACACACACACACACACACACACACACACACACACACACACACACACACACACACAGATACAGATACAGATACAGATACTTTATTGCCATGTGTTTAAAATAAAACATTGGAAAATGACTTTTCACGAGCGCCCCATATTAAAAGTGTAGATGGAAATAAAAGTGGCTGAACAATATCTAAATAAACAATAAAATGATAGATCATGACTGGTTTAAAATTCGGATTACAGAGGGATAAAAACTCTTCCTAAAACGTTCAGACGATGTCTTAATGCTGCGATAACGTCGACCAGAGCGTAAAATGTTAAAAAGACTATTTGCAGGATGGCTAGAATCCTTCAAAATGGAAGTAGCCTTACGTAATGACCTCGAGTGGTATATGGAGTCAAGTGTTGGCAGATCAGTACCGTTTATTCTCTCTGCCATGCGGACAATTTTCTCGAGTGAAGACAGTTCCTGCGATGTGATGTTGCCAAACCAGACGATAGAATACGTTAAAATGCTTTCAATGTTCGAACGATAGAAATTGACTAAAATGTCTTGACACATGCCAAATTTTTTCAGGCGTCTTAGAAAATAAAGACGCTGCTGTGCTTTTTTGACAAGAGATGTTGTATTTTCGCGCCATGACAAAACATGGGATATCTGAATACCTAAGAACTTAAAAGTGCTTACAATTTCTACATCTGCACCATTGATATTAATTGGACTACGAAGGTCACTCAATAATCTAAAATCAATGATTACTTCCTTAGTCTTACTGACATTGAGCTCGAGGTTGTTCACTTCACACACACACACACACACACACACACACACACACACACACACACACACACACACACACACACACAGACAACGTCACGATGTTATTTAATCATTTTTTAGATATTTGACATCTTAATACATCCTACATTTTATCAAGTTAGATGGTCACCATTGTAACATTTGGGTATCCGTTGAATTATCTTCACTCTTTCAGAATTTGTGTTTAAGTCCACAATAATGTATACATGTATGACTGATAACGCATCTCAAAAAATAGCAAGCTAAGCTATGCGATGTTCTTTTGTTTTATTGTCAGGTCCATTCATCATTCGTTTTCGACCATTTTAAAAGTTGAAATGTGGGAAAATAAAACAATTTTGCCTTTAAAGTGAACAAAATTTATGCAATGTATCTTCAAAGTTTTCCCTTTTTCACTAACTTTTAATAGTGTTACGAATTAGTCTTCAGCATTCTCCATCTTTTTAACATTCGAAATAAAGTTTTTGTTTCTCCGAAATATTATTTGAGATACGCCATCAGTTATAATTATGTATTTTCGTGTCACAGTCGATGTCAGAAGATTAAAAATGGCGTCGTGGCATGTGTTGGTTACTTTAACAATTATTGTAATATCTCCTATTAGAACTGTATTGGGAATAAATCTGTACTTTTGTGGAATTCTTTTCGATTTTAGTTTCTTACAAATTTAAAGTTGAAAATATACTATGAGGGAGAGAGAGAGATGAACGAAAGACACATAAATAGATGGATATGGTGTGTGTGAGTGTGTGTGTGTGTGTGTGTGTGTGTGTGTGTGTCTGTGTGTCTGTCTATCTGTGTGTCTGTCTGTCTGTCTGTGTCTGTGTGTCTGTGTTGTTGGGGGTTAGGAGGCGTTTAATTTCTTTCAGTAAAGGACCTATTGATATTCTTTATGGTCATGTTCCTTCAATAAATGATACCAGGGCTACACATTGAAAAAAAGTATATTTGATCTTGGTAGGTATAAATGTGTTAAACTTGTGTTACTAGTGATTTGATGATTGGAAAGGCGTATTGAAATAGACAATGATTGGTTTTTCTATATTTAACCTTTATCTTTTTGATAGCTCTGTTTTTCAAATCTCTGTCACAAGAAAATAGTTTAATGATACATTGAAACCGAGGTTAGATAACATGCACGTACAACCCATAACACCAAAGTAAAGCGTTTACTGTATGCACCACAATCGTTTATAGCATCCATATCAAGTACAACCCATAACACCAAAGTAAAGCGTTTACTGTATGTACCACAATCGTTTATAGCAGTCATATCAAGTGTAAAGTATACTGTTTCATTTGCTAATTGACCACATTAGAAAGGCCACACCTTATGCTTGTAAATAAACCAATTGAAACAGTATACTTTTACACTTGATATGAATGCTATAAATCGGTGTAGCACATAGGGAGAGTGCTTTACTGTAAGTTCAGTGGTACTCGCTGTAATATGTTCAGTGTTTTGATATGCTAATACGTGTCATGTGTACTTGGGAGTAACCATTGTCAGTATTGAGATGACCCCGGCGCCTTTGAAAAGACACAACTAGTTCTAAATAGAGACAGAGAAATTACAGCCAGGAAGGCTACAAGTGAATGTGAATCAGTATAGAAACAAGGGGCCGTGAAAACAACTCAAAACAAAGCAAAACAAAACACAAATATGAGTTCAACTGAGGTAAGTTTCAATGAAGGTAGGTATTTTCACCAGCTCCTCTTTTTAAGTGTATATAACCCCGGGAATTTGAAGACAGTAAACACCTTTCTTGTCACGCCTAGTAGCTTATACAGTTACTAGAATGCTGGATCATATATGGTCATGACGTCCCTGGCTGCTTTGGTAACACTCCTGTTCCATGTTGTGTGCTTATGATAGGCGATATTAAGTTGGCGAATTTATGTACATTTGGTGTCGACTTTTAGCGCCCTGTTCATGTTTTAAGACCCATTGACGAGACGGATAAAGACTTTTACCATACCACTGAGCCCCATTTCATTAAGTGAAGTGAACTATGACATAAAGAGAAGAGTCTACCGTGACCAGCCTTTGTATTGTTATTGACATGGATTTGGAACAGCGTGTCTGCATCTGTTTGCAGCACAACTAAAAGGTTTATAAGCAACATGACGTAAGAAAATGGCGATCTTGTTATCTTAGTGTAGAACATGCCATTTCTTATTGATTTATGTGTGATTGTAGCAAAGCGAGTAGGTGAACAGTAACTTGAAACGGGTTGTAATTCTTACTGTAAACGGTTTTACAGGATAACCTTGAGGAACGCACTGCCACTCCTGCTGACAGATTGTACCAACCTATAAACCAATGGACTGACCATCCAGACGACAGGAGATATTCACCAAAAGGAAAGTATGGCTGGAGCAGTATGGATCGAAATGATAAATGGGTATTGTTTGCTATGATATCAGTGGGCATTGCTGTCATAACTGTAACAGTTCTCGCCACAAGTAAGCACAGATAGCTGCAATAATTGTAGCGTTATTTTTTTTGTTTCTGAACTTTTTATCGGTCAAAGGTTCACACTTCAAATAGCGGAGTGAAAGAGCATCTTCTTACAGAAAATTTGTTTTCAGATGTTTTTGTTTTATTTTATTTTCTGTTTTGTAGTTTATATGTTGTGTGTCTGGGCCATTGGATTAAGACTAGTTCCACTGAACTATTTCCATGGCCCTCACCAGGGAGGGTGACCATGCAATACTAAATTATATTTTTGTCATGTACACTTTCCCAGTCTAAGTTCTGTAATCCTTTTTGGTGAAAAAAAAATAAAAAAATCTATGGCCAAGTCCGTGTTTGTAACTCAATAAATGGCAAAAGCTTAAAAAAAAATTAAAAAAAAGGAAAAAAAGTTTACTTATAAAAAGTTTATTATTGTATATACAATAAACATTTCACATGCTTATTAATTTGATTAATAACGACTTTTTTCTTTTGCCTTTTTTTTCAGTTTACACGAATGAAGAATAACAACTTTTTATATTTTATACAACACCTGACTTGCCATCTTGATGTAGGTGGGGTGCCTTTGTCTATTAAAGTAACTGAACATAACAGAAGATGACATTTTACAGATTTCAACTGAGTATACTTCACTAAAAGGACGTGTGGTAAACAAAGCAGTATCTCCATTGTCAAGACATTTATAAGAGAATTAAGAATTAGTTTATATATTAACATTGAAAAAATAAAATCCCTCCTGACTGACAAGCATGCAAACCCAAATTCTGTGTTACCTCCTGTTTTGAAATAAGACTTTTCATGTAAAAGGACTTAAAGACGTATTTTCTTCAATTTGAGACTTTTTTTAACTTCTGAATCAAGTAGAACTACTTGTTTAAGGATTGAATTTTTATCACAGAAATATTGGTAAAATTAACCGTTACTGAACAGTTAATTACACAGATGAATTTAACAACAAACTAACCCACAAGTCGTCTTCATGAGTATAGCATTGTGAAAATAACACAGGTAAAATAATAAGTTCAACCATTTTAACCGAATTGGGCAAAAGAAACAAATATGACGCAAGCCTCAAAACTTAATTTTTTCAAATTTGCTTTAATCAAATTTACACATATAAATATCGCCATTAGTCTTTCAATTTAGCGTATTCCAACTTTTAATACAATAGCTCAATAGCTTTTGTATCTCCAACATTTTTTAAAGATTTGTAATCCCATTTGTATTGTCGTGTCAAAGTTAAAAGACAAAGTTTTTAACGAATAATTTCAATAAATGGCAAAATGTCTTGTGCGTGCTACTTTTAACAATTTTTGCAGACTCTGAATTGTTGTAAACTCTTTAAAGAGCGCCATCTATCGAGTGAACAAGGCTGATTAAGTTAGTGATGGTTTGAACACTCTTTCAGATAGCCACACCCCAAAAGCTGTTAGCAGAATACCCCCTTTACTGGCAGACATGCGATAACGGAGTATCAGAATAAGTGCACTGAAAACAGGCTAAATACACTATAATTTCACATGATATAAATGTGTGCATATATATTATTTCGTGTACACATCAAACTCTGACAGACAGACACACTTTATAACACACACACACACATACACACATTCAGTTTTACAACAGTATGATAACAGTATGTTGTATTGTCACTAGTAAGTCATCTCTCATTTTTTTGTTACATGGCAAACTGAAGATTTGCCAAGACCACTAATTCAATCTTCTTATCACTACCACATGGTCATTATTCTTATTAAACTAACAAGGTAGTTTAATTGTCATAACCACCTCCCCCCCCCCTCCCTTAAAGAAAAGAGAGAAACTGTTTAGCAGAATACCTCCAGAGCTAGCTGAGTAGTTCTATTGCAGAGTGACTACATATGTCATAATGTCAGGCTGTTTAATTTTCAAAATTATGTAATCATCAGCTGTGGAGGTATTATGCTAACGGTTGTTCCGGGATGTGGCTAACTGCCTCAATTTTCAAACTGTAATTATCAACTTGCTAAGGTTAGCAGGACAAGCTGAAATACGATGAGAGCTACCGATGTCAGCCATTCAGTGCCATAAACAATTCAAGCTATAAGAATGTGGAACAGTTGACTAATTATACAATATGTACATATTTGTACCAAAAATGGGGAACGAAAGGTAAGAATTCAGTAAGGGATACGACAGAGTTTGCCTATTTAACATGAAATTGATTTGTATATCATATGCAATGAGTGAACATTATATTACAGATGTTCTTCTCTTTAGCATGAACACAAATAATACTGGTGGATGACACATATACTAGACAAGTTGAAATGTTTGATACTTTTACTTTCTTTACAAAAAAAACCAAAAAAAACCTGGCAGTACTGGTACAAATGTTACAATGCCACCAAGAAAATAATGTAAAATAAAATACTTGGGAGTTTTTCAAAGATGCTTAACAGTTGTAACTACTGGTATGTTTCCATAGTAACTGCTGGCATGAACCAGATATCGAAATCTGTTGCTCAAAAGCAAAGCAAATAAAATTGTCTAATAGTCTGTCAGTTTACTTACAACAAGCAAGAACAAACATTGAACAAAAGTGAACATCTTCCACCTATCACATATGCATGACAGTCACAAACCATTAGCGGTCCAAGTGCAACAAACCCGCGGGCTTGCCTGGCGAAAACGGGTGTCATAAAAGTTGTTTGCATCTCTAAAGCTGTTTGTAGCGTTACTTATAATAGCCTAATAAATTGATAACAACTGATATAAGACGGAGATAAGGTTTGCCTCAATTGCAGTCCATGCAGACGGCCGAATAGAGGTTTTACAGCTGTTTACTTGTGTTATGTAAGAGCCCATCATCACATGTGTAAATATTGGTACTCTTTGATAACAAGTCCACTTGCTTGGCTAATGGCTTGTCCCAGTAATGGGAAACAGGAAAGAAATCTAAGACTGAGTCACGGTGGTGCAGTTTTTTTTATAACTTGTTTCCTTATTACATGTAATCTTGTGTTCCCAAATTGTAGTTTTTTTGTGTACAAACAAATCTCCCGGTAGAAAGAGAATTAATTCTTACTGACATTCAACGATGTCAGTATTAGCCTGCTTGGCAAAATAATACATACAAGTGTTTATGGAACTGACAGTAAACAGTGTAAATATAACCCCCCCCCCTCCTCCCTCCCCTTCTTGCCTAGCTAAACATTCATAGGTTCTGATGGATTATATTTCCTCTTGCAAACGTAGACTTTATGATTTGCTATGGTAACCACGTACATATAACTGTCAAATACAACTGGAAAAGAAAGACAAAGAAAAAAAACCCATGTTAGTATTAATAAGAGAATATCGACAGCAAATTTTGTTCTGAATTTTATACACAAACTTGTGACGAAAACAAGTGAACAACTGTAACTTTTTGTACTTCTACAAAATTTCTGTGATTGTGTTGTACTTGTCAAAATGTCACAGATAAAACAAAACATCACAGTCCAGTAATAAGAATGATGAAAGTAGTGCTGTTTGAACGCAGGTTTTGATTTGGAAGTGGAGGCCAGAATAGTTGAGTGCCGTAGCCTCTGAGGAAAGGAACTATTTTCAATCATTATTAAAAGTGTATGGTATTCTTGACCTGGCCACAAAAACAAAGAGTGAAGACATTGGCTTATTTCTTTTTCGACCATTTACATTTTTAGAACTCGCAAAGTTGTTTCAGATGTTTTGCTTGTGTGCTATGAGTAACTATGGTGATCATAATAAAAGTTTACAACTCATTTCTCTATCTGAGGCACCCTCGTGTCATATTTTTCTTAAACAAAATAGCCTGAAACCAGAATATGGTATTTTTGTCTTGTGTAATGCTAGCTGAGTAAACTATACTAAACATGTACAGGGCTAGAAATTGACTTTTTTCTTTGGTAGTCCGAGTAGACTACCAATTTCAGAATATTGATAGCTCAAGTAGTGTGACCTGTAGTTCCATATTCCTGAACTGAAAACAGATTTCCTCTATTGAAAAAATACAGTGTTATCATAATACATTCATGTCCATAAATCTTCCATCTTCATCAAATAATCAGTGGTAGCCTGAGTGGGCTACCAGCTGGAAATTATGGTAGCCCCCATGAGAAGAATTGGTAGTCTGTGGGCATGGGACTACTGTTAATTTCGAGCCCTGATTTAGTTATGAAATTTCTACTAACAGAGTCAAAATATTTCTTGGATGTGAATCTTAAATATTCTTAAACATACCTGATAACCGTTTAAAAGGTTCACTTCTTTCTGGTGTGAGTTGTACTCTACTGGCCATATTAACCATTCTCATTATAATCTCTGCTGTTTTTTCATCATTCTCCAACTCCCCAGAAGACTGAAACATACGACAAATGACAGACTTTCATAAAGTATTTATAATGTAAGCATTCATTTCTGAATTCTGAGTTGCGAAGTGAAAATTAATCATGTGAAAAAAAGGAATTGGTTTGACTTTTCTTCCTTTATTTGTGTTCAGCATCTTACAATGTTACTTCTATCCCTAACTGAAAGATCTGTTGATGTTCCTGTTTATGTAACCAGAATAACTGAGTGGTTAGCGAGTGGCTACATGAGCAATGATGACTCTGTCAGTCTACTTCTACCACAGAGACTTGGCTATCTATCTGGCTTGACAATGCCATTCAACTGATAAGCCAGGATGTCATGTCAGATAACCAAGTCTCTTGGCAACTACTAGTATGTAAATACAGTGTTTTTCCTAAGGATTGTGTTACCCTGGTAAAAGAAGGGGAACATGGGTAAAATGGTATAGTTTCCCATAGTTTACCAGTACTCTGTTTGTGAACTCTGGGAAAATGGCTGGGGAACCCTGCTACACCCTTAGCAAAAAATACTACATTACATTTGACAAACACTGCATAAATGTTTCCAGTTGCTTGACTTACTGCCATGACAGCGCCCTCTTCATTGATAACCAAATAACCAAGTTGGTCTGGTATCCTTTCTAAACTCTGTGTAACTGGACTAGTCTGTATGTGGTAAAAGAACAGCTAATAGTGAATTTAAGTACATATATACATGATTCTTGGCTAAATGAAATAACATGTCAGTTCCACACACTGGCACGTGACTGGTGTTTTGCATAGTATCTGGCAGAACAGAAATAGATGTATTTGAAACTACAGTTGAGAATATAGCACTTTGTTTATAAAAGCAACTATTCATGACAGAGAATTTACAAGTTTGAGACGTTTTCAGATTAAACTGAACAAAGGCACTGTTCACTGTTAATTACTGTCCAGTTATACTGAACAGACAAAAGCATGTGGATTATATTGTTCATTTTTTCAGAGGCTCAAAAATACTTCATTTACTCTTGCATATTTGAGTAAGTCTGTAGTAAATTTTCACCTAAAAAAAACAAGTACTATTATTTATTTGACTTAAAAAATTAGACAAATTCGCATCAGGATAAAACATGCACTGTTTCCTTTGGCCATCTTCTGTTGTAATTTTCAAGAACACAATAACTAACAAATGCATAAATGATATGTAAAATAGTAAATGTTGACGACTTGACAATTTTGCAAATTAGTTTTTTTTTACTGTTACTACTATAGCAAGGCCTCGACTCGTTCATATTTCGAGAATAATATCAATACATGCGATTCAATCAACATGAAAAGTAACATTTGGGCCTAAAATATAGTACATGTATTACCTTCTATTTCATTAGATTTGAAAAACAATACCGATAATACATTATAACTCATTTTAAAACGTCACAACCCGCAACGTCAATGACACATCAGACAATATACTCTCGAAATGGTCACCGTGAACATTTTTGGATAGGAGTTGATATATAAATATATATACCTAACTATTGGCTCAGAATGCTAAAAGCCAGCAATACTTACCATTCTGAAACTATGTATATGGGTAGAAAGTGGATGTAACACTGGTTTTCACCGACTTTCCCTTTCCTGTTGTCGGAGATCGTGCTGTGGAGTAAAAGTCAGGTGACTGCGGTCAATTTCAACTTCCGCTGTGTCACCTCGAACGATAATATAATATATGCTGTTGTGTATACAGTTGTATATGTTGACTTCCTAGATATTTAGATAATGTAGATGAATAATATTGAGGTAATCTTTAATTTCAAAGTAGGTTTTATTCAATAAGAACTTAAATAGTTTTCCAACTAGATTTTTAAGTACTTAATAAAAAAATATTTTTTTAAAGACTGAAAGAGTTAAGTTTTGCGCATGCGTCATACATCTGAAGTGGTCAAAATGGCTGATTGCACCCGCGGACGAGTTGGAACAACGTTGGAAATTTAGAAAATACCGATGAAGCTGCAGTGAATGACAATGTAGAAAACAACACGCAAAAATGTCGTCTACTGACAACCCTGCGCGAATGATGCATGTTGATTTGATTACGCAACAGGTAAGCATTTCTCCTTCAAATGTTTTGAGTGACTGAAATGAGAGGTGTTGCTTATCCGCTTGATAGATACGGTGGGCAGATTCTTTGACCCCGTTCTGACCTTGCCAATGTTTTTGTTGTGATTCATTGGGCTTTGTCGGCAAAACCCAAGTCGACAATAGGGTATTGCATAATTTGCTGAATATAACTGTGTGTATGCTTTTGAATGAAAACCAAACGAAATGAATTTGGCGCTGGTTGAGGACTGTTCCGTGTTCTCAATCTCGACTCGACGACATGGTAATGATGGTTGTTGGTCACTCTCAGAGTGACATTTTGCAGTGTCGAAACAGTCGGTGTAGCCGTAGGGAAGTTACGTACTTTTGACTCGTGAATACACTAGTAACCATTTCTATACGCATTGTCAATTAAACATATGCACTGTTAGACATTACATTTCTTAATATGCTTAATTCTAAAGTGTGAAAGTGGAAGTGTAATTTGTGAGTACATGAGTGATATGAATCGAGTATGACTATGAGATAGCTAGCTTGGCGTTATGTTCTCCCTGTATAAGCTTCAGTGGGAGCCAGACCCATGCTACCATGACCATATCATTGTTATGTCAAATATGTGAACTATATGGTATTCTAAATCTTTATTTGACCCCGAAATACAGAAACTCTGATTTCTGATACACTCTCCAACCCCACCCCTCCCCCACCCCGCCACATGCAGTATAAAATGGTATGGTGTATTCAGGTACATTGTTCTCAGTTCACCATATCATGATTTAGGTTGGTAACACGCGTATTGAAAATTACCATAGGTAGAGTAAACTTTACCAACTTACCAGTCACCCCAAATAAATGAGCACATTTTTTCAACTTACTACCGTAACAAATTCATCATAGATAAAGTTCAGAAGTTGAACGGAAAAGGGTGAGAACACTGTCACATATATAACTGTGAGAGCAACTGATCAAACTGTTTGCCAACTGGTAGTTTGAGCTGTAAGTTAGTGAAGATCGTAAATTGTGTTTTGTTTTATTTCTTTTTGTTTGTGTGTGAATTAGCGGAGACTGAGACACCTGCGTAGTCTGTCAGCACGTAACATCACAGTGGAAAGAAGCAAGGGAGAAAAAGATCAACTGATGGAAACCTACTTTACAATGCATGTCAGCCAAAACAGCAAAGGTAATCAATTTGAATATATGACATTATTTCATGTGGAATGTAGTCTTGGTTACCCAGACTCCCCTCGTTTGGGCCACACCCACTTAGCGAGAGTCAGGGGGTATTATATTGCCATGTAATATTGTAAGGACAATATGGCTGCTCAGCACCGTCAAGATCTATGACAGTTGATGATTGGACAAAAATGATTATAGATTTCCATTTTAATTAACTATATGTGTATATTTAACAGAAATCGTGATATAACTTTTTGGAAATCGTCTTTGTTAGGAGTGTGTGTGAATGACAAAACCAAAGACCACCAGATCAATTGCTTTGGTATTTGATGGAGACATTTCACAAGATGTATACATGAATACTTGTTCAAATGAAAGTGATTTTGTCATGTGATTTCGGTAAAAAAAAATGTGATTTTTTGAACCACGTTACGTAGTCCACTGTATGAATTATATGAATTTGAATAAGGAGAATGGATTCGTTGCTCCAAGTCAACCTTTGATATAACGTTAAATGTATTAAAAGTTATTGTTTCCATTATTCTCCACAGCATTTTTCACAAGTGAAAAGATACAGAATTCTTTGGTAAGTGTTGCCAGATTCTTACATGTTTGATTTGTGTTCACCGTTGATGTTTCTAATAACCATGTGTTTTGTTTATGTAATTTAGCTATTTCAATTTTTATATGATGTATTTCATATTCTTGTTACCCAACTGCACTCAGATATTAGATAGACCATAATATTTACCACTTTACCATATTTGTTTCAATTGGCAGAATCCGACATGGAGAAGTTTTGATCTAGGCAAATCTGATCTGAGTGTAGACACAGCATTGCCGAGTATCCTTTGAAATTATATTATAAACACTAATTTGGTTGTCAGTGGCTGTGTGGTTTAAAATTAACCATTTGCCTTTTAAGTTTTACAACTGCGTATTGTTCAGGTCTATCGGACTTCTAAACCATTACAGTGATGGCATGGTACAATCATATGAATATCGTATTTTACAAACTACTCTTACCATTGCGGCCGGGATTCAAGCCTTAGTCTTGGTTTGATTAATTTGCCTCACTGTAAGTAACAAGAGTGACTCTGCCAAGCAATGCAGGTTTTGCCCAGGTACTCAGGTTTCCTTCTTTATAACACTGAACCCATGATGGACACCCTTCTCTGGACTTCTTGGGAGATAATCACTTAGATGCTTAAAGAACTATAAATAAATAAACATTCTGATTATTATAAATTGTCTTATACCTTAGATATGAGTCTGTATGGTTTAAAATTCTCTTTCTCCCAACATGTACTCAGTTATGTACAAACAAATACCCCCTCAGGAGAAAGAGGACTTACTGATACTGTTTCTGTAAAGATCTCATGATTTATTCCCAAGTCCCTATACTAGTGTTATATTATAAGTTACCGTACACCATTCCGGTATGTGTTCCATAGGATCATTCCATTGTCCTGTACTTCTCTGAACTAACTTTTTTCTACAGCTTTATCAGACTTTTTTTCACCAAAATGTTAATCCTAATCTGATGTGGGCCTTTATAATCATCCAAACGTGTCATTCTTGCCTGATTTGACTTTAACTATAATACCATAGATTGTTATATCAGGGTACTAGGTGGACATGGTGAAGATTTTAAACTTATATTTGAATGGAAGGTTAACCTTAGTGGCTTGAAATACCTAGGAGAAAAAGTAAGTTTACTTCTACATGTATAATGTCATGAGTACCTAGATGTTATTCCCCAATATTTTTCTTCATTTAGCCAAGGAAAATACGAGTGACCTAAGGGGGCTTTGTAGTGACTCGGTAGTGACAACCCTTAGGTCACAAGTATTTTCTGGCTGAATGAAGAAAAATATTGGAGAATAACATAATTATACCAGCACCAGTAATATCAAAGAAAAATTTAGGGAAAGTAATGGTAATTTTGAGCGTTTTGATTCATATTCTGAAATCAGCAAAACCAGTGACATAGGCACAGGTTGATGTGACATAGACGTGTGCTGTTGTGATGTAGCACGACCAGAGTATATATTCCATGTTTTTGTTCAACTTAGCTTGTGCCTGGTATATTTAAGGATATTAAAAGTACTGTGTTTGAAAATGATACTATCATTTATGCTGTTGCATTGGTTTGTTTCAGATGAATTCAAATTTAGGCTTTTTTCTTTTCTTTAAACTCATCATTTAGTTGTGAACACCTTTTTTGTAGACTTGACTTTGTATAAAGGTTGTGATTTTAGTGCATGTTGAAGGTCATTCATGACAGACTAGGGGTCAAAATAAGTGATTATCAACAGTGAAAGAACTAGTCATCCAAAGGTTTTACACTGCATACCATAGTTATACTCAGCAGACAAAAACAGCAACATGTTATCAAAACCGAAACTAAAAAAATCATACATTTTGTTGCAAGTGTATTAAAAAAATGAAAAGGTTATATTACATAATGTCTGTTCTCATTGCAGATTTACAAAGACGGGAAGAGGTATCCTCCCAATTCTCTTATATTTGGAATGTTTGAAGGTTTCTATGGAGCTCCTGAATTAACAAAGGTATGGTTGTTGATTGACTCTCTCACCAGTCCATGGGAGCATTGCTATGAGTTGTTTTGTATGTACTGATAGCTATCGCATAATTGTACTAGAATATCCTTGTACTGTGGGCCCTCCTCCACTACAAAGGGCTAATCATTCATTGAAGAATTACTGTGATGCTCCGTGTTATTGCATCACAGTAACACGTCAAATGGTACCTAATATATGTACATGAAGCATCATGTGCTGTAGTTATATAACTTATATTTCCTTGTTTTTTTTCCGTTTCATAAACTATTGACATTTTTAGAGCCGTTGCTCTGTCATTTACGGTTGCTTATTCACATTTCCAAGTGTTTTGTGTTTCTAAATCAGTACAATGTCTTCAGCTCTTAAGATTGTGTTGATATAAAATATACAATATAAGATAAAATAATTAACATATTGTATCCTTGCCTTTGAAGGCCACACTTCGAACAGAAGTAACCTTCGCCCTTTGACCTAATAAGGAAATACAGTTTCACATTTGCATAAATTGTATATATCTTAACTATCTGTTTTCATTTGGATAAACTGGACTTTTTCTTCTTTTTTTTATGATAGGTATTGAAAAATGATAGGAGTGCTATCTATCAGAGTACATTAGAAGTTGATAACAGTGCAGTCAAACAGTCTTATACACTTTCTTCACTTACCAGGTAAGAAATATGACACCCCTTCCCATCTTTACCTATTACTGTGATGGTTGCAACTATTTCTGTCATTCGATTGTCATCCCCCCCATCCCATCCTTAGCATGGAAACCAATGCAGTTAAGCAGTCTTGTACACTTTCCTCACTTAGCAGGTAAGAAATATGACACCCCTTCCCATCCTTACCCATTACTGTGATGGTTGCAACTATTTCTGTCATTCCATTGTTTGAGATGGACTGAACCAGGGGTAGGGTTTATTAATTGTATACCAGTTGAACAGTAAAATATCGTTACTTTCATTGGAATAGTAATTTAGAAACCAATATGATGTTTTGATCCATGGATCTACTATGGCCCTTGTAGTGGTTAATTTTACTGTGTTGTTGATTCCATGGAACCATGAACAATATATTCTCCGATATGCCAGTTGTTTGTATGATTGAAGCAAATGAATTTGAAGAACATTTTGATGTACGCTTTGGCATCCAAAGATTCAACAATGAGCAACATATATAAACCTTTTAGCCAAGCCCAAGGCTTTATTATTCAAGTGAAAAATTCCATGTATTTTTGTGTTTGGCTTCAAATGATTTTTTGTATTACATGTTGTTTTTTTGTGTACAGAATCTATACAAACCAACGTGCAATAAAACAGACAGAAGTTACTGTCTGCAAAGTTAGAAGTGCTATCGAGACGCAACTCAAACTTTCAAGAGACAAAACAAAATTGGTAAGTCAAAATGTTTCTTTTTTTCTGTATGGATCACCAACTAAACTGTTGGTATTGATTTCAATCAATTAATCAATCAATCAATCAATCAATCAATCAATCAAACAACTAATCAATCAAACAACCAATCAATCAATTAATTTGCCAATCAATTAACCAACTAAATAACTAATCAACCTATCAATCGAGCAATCAATCAGTTCACCAACCAATTTAACTAACCTCTCTATTGTCAATGTATCCTTCTTTTGTTCAAGGTGACTTATAAGTCCGATGGGCTGGGAGCTATTTTATTACCTCATGTCACTATAATAGAAATTACTTACTTACTATTCAACCGATCAATCAATTAACCAACCAACCAACTAACCAACCATTCAATTTGCCAATCAATTAACTAATCAACCTATCAATTGATCAGTCATTCAGTGAGTTAGTCTGTCAGTCAGTCAGTCAATTAGTCAGTCAGTTGGTCAGTCAAGTATTCAGTCAATCAAAATCAATCTGTCAATCAATCAATCAATCAATCAACCAACCAACTAACTAATCAATCAATCAAGCAGTCAGTCAATCAATCAGCTTATCAGTCAATCATCAATCATTCAATCACTTTACATTTTATATAACCACACAGTAAAGACAATCACGCCCAATCTACCCTTAGCCCACAGGAAAAAAAGCATCTTAAAACAGAATAAGAGATATATACATTCTGACAATCGAAGTATCACTTAAGTTCAGAGCATGAAAAGGGACTAAAACTCCACAAGGAAAATAAATGAGATTCAGAAAAAACTTTGGTTGAACTGTTATTTCATTTTGTTGTACTTCTGCCATCTTTCATTTGATAATTTTCACAGCTTGCAGAAAGAGAGACATTAAGACTGAGAACTCATTTAATGCACGAAGAGATAAAAAGACAACGAACTCAACTACACAGACAGAGAGAATCGCAGTATAGAGAATCACAGAAAATAGACTCAAAAGGTAATGTCTTTACAGTTATTTTATGAAGTTATTCCCAAAATGAATACTAAACATTGTCAGCAGTAAAACGGTTCCTACACATTGGCAGATCAATATCGTCATTGGTAACACAATATGTGGTCTTGATAAGGAGCAATATGTAAATGAAATATTATCAAAGCCCTGAGATTTTGTTTCTGGTGTTTTCACTAAATTTATGGTGCAAGGCAGAAAAACTGCTAAGTTTTTCCAGTGTTACCCTCTCTATTATTGGGGTTACGAAACATTTTGCCAGAAAACACAAGAGTATCAATTTATTAATTGTAGGTTAACGAATGAATTTAGTGGGACAGAAGGAAGTTCAACACATACATGTCGATGATGTTGTCAGTGTGGCAAAGACTCTGACAAAATTTATGAAAGTTGGAAGCAGAAGTAACCCTTAAACTACTATTTTTGTTTTAAGCTTGATATGTGATTAAAAAATATCGTGGAATTAAACTGGTATGTTTGTTTTTAGCTCGAGATGTGATTATTAAAAGAGAAAAGTTACGTAAAGATAGAGAGAAGATGCAAGAAGACAAGCGACATCATGTCGAAAAGAGGTAAGGAGTATGCTATTGTTCTCCCCTGAAAATAATGGTAGAGTCAGGGCTAATTATCCTGACAACAGAATGTATTGTTATGTTGATTTTCTATCAATAGGGTGGAACATATCATTCTATCAGGCTAAGAAGAGTGGGGGACTCTCACCAAATTTCACCTTTCTCTACAGGATTCTCCAACCTTAGCAAACAGTGTGGATACATTTCTCAGATATTTTCTTTTTTTTTGATTTTGTAGGGAGTGGGTGATTCAGTTGGCATCACAACTGACAATGAGAAGACGACAGTTAGTTAGTGAACTGTCATTTATATATCCCATTGTAGAATTACCAAATAATACACATCTTATTTGTGGAGTTAAACTTCCCAATGCAGAGGAATACTCAGGTAAGTGGAGTTTAATAAAAGCAGCCTAGCAAGTTAACTCAGTTTGTGCAATATTTTATAGGATCACTTTGCCCCTAACTTCTAAATTTTAGGAGCAAAATTCAGGTAAAACTCAAACTTAGGAGCAAAATGCAGGTAAAATTTAAAACTTAAGAGCAAAGTAAAAAAATAGACACTCAAACTTTGTAAAAAGTTAACTTTTAGATATGAAAATTTAATTCTTAACATAGATACCAATGCCAAGTTATTATGTTCATTACTGTTCAGAGACATTGAATAATACAACCTTACAGTGCCTTCCTCTATATCTTCCTTTACAGGTACAGATGATACTACCATAGCAACAGCTTTAGGATACACGTGTCATTTGATGATTAAAATGGCTCAATTTCTGCAGCTACCATTACGTTATCCAATGTATCACAGGGGTTCCAGATCTATTATACGAGATCATATCACTGACAAATTACAAGAACGGGATCGAGAGTAAGTGTGTTACGTTATCCTATGCACTACAGTGGGAGTCAAGGTTTTGACTTTAATACAAAGATAGACACAAAGTGAAACTATTGTCGTTTGGTGTGCTAGATTACACAAGTTAGTGATAGCGGTGCCTGTGTTGTGTGGATATAATCACCCTGTAATCAAGATAGTGTGGGTGGTCACTTGAGGAAAACTAGCTATCGGCTGTGATTTACCCATATTCAATAGCTCATATCAACATGCCACAACAATAGTTTCACTTTGTGTCTATCTTAGCATAAGCTGAAACATTGATTGCCAATGTTGTATCATGGGAGTTCTCGATCTATTATTATACAGGATCACATCACTAAAAAATTACAGAAACATGATCAAGAGTAAGTGTGTTAACCCTTACAATGATATGTTTTATGGCTGCGTTAATCTGTAGATATAGAATGACCAATGTGTGAGGGCACCCAGTCACGACATACCTTACAGATTGTGGCTGTGTGGGGTTGGGAAAATTATAAAGGGGGTTTTGTGCCCCAGATACGTTGTTCAGGGAGAATTCTATGCCCTGGACTATGGCGGCATCAATATAATTTGTATCAACTCAACAAACAGAGAGACATAATAAATAACACTGGTTTAAGAAAGTGAACATTCATTCATTTTGTGTACTCCTGTCAAAACTTAATTTGACAGTTATGTGCTGTAGATATAAAGCTTACATATTCTGTGATCTTTTTTGCAGTTTTCCATTATATTCCAAAGGCAAGGAGAGATTTCAGTTCAACTATGCCGTATATTTGTTGAATAAAAATGTAGCCCAGCTGAGATTTTATTGTGGGCTTCCAACTACTGATTTGAGGGTGACATTACCCAACTTGAAGACCTTGTTGGAACTAAGATGGGGAGTCAAGTTGTAAGTAGCTTCGTAAATATTCAAGATGTTTGCTTCTTTCCTTCATGTGATTTGTATATTCTGTACATTTTGTATGGTATGTGCATAATAAACAAGTTTCCAAAATATTTGTAAGTTCAGCCTTAGATGGGTAATTTGTGTCACAGTCATTCGGACATATTTATTGATATCTCGTGTAGTGACAAATATCTCTTGATGAACTGACATACAGCCACTGGCGGTGCTTGTAACATAGATCATCAGAGAGCCACCAATGACTGTATGTTACCTTCTAAGCTATTGGCTGATCTCAGTGAAATATTGTTACATCATATGATTTATACTCCATGTGCAAGCAGTGTTATTAATGTGAAATGTGGTTTGTCAGTGAAGTGTAGTAATGTATAATTCTAGTCACATGAAACTGAGGCATGTAATAACCTTAGTTTAAGCTGTGTGCATGTGCCCAGTACTTGTTACACTATGTATTAAGGAAATGGCTTTGTCAATGTACTTGATGTTCATATTGATTGGAGCAATTCACTAAATTGTTTATGATTTCTATAACAACAAGGTGGCTTGTGGGTACATTGAATGTAACCTTGTATCTCAATTTACAACATGCATTCAAAACAGTAATATTTTTGTCTTGAACTTGAAGCGTGTGTTATTTTGCAAGATTTTAAAATGAAAACTGTGAAGGAACGTTCAAGATAGATTCTGTGATTTTCATGTGCTTAATCTGTAAGAGCCACATTGCAGATATTTGTAGCTGTTGTAGTATGGATTTACAACCTATTCTTTAAATTTGGCTGTATTTTTGTACTTTGAAAAGATATCACATTATCAGTAAAATGTATTCAAAAGGTGTTTTATATTTTTATAAAACTGATATTAGGCCTAAAAAAGAATTGTTTGGTTCCAGTTAGCTAACCTCACCTAGTTTTTCACTGCCGATGATAAACTTTTTTTTTTACATATTCGAGAAAAAAATAACGAAAATTGTGAAGTCTCGCAATAAATAGTGTATGCTGAAACTGAAATCAACTTTCAAAGGCAATATGAAACTTCCGATCTATAATGGCTGTACATCTGATTCCCAGAATTCAATAACACAGAGACTATATGGAAAACAACAGAAAACATAACTACTTGAACTAGACACTCACACATATGGAAAAAAAATCAACAACAAAAAAATCTACCTACATATTCAAAAATTGAGCATAATTGGAACCACGTAATTTTGTTTAGGCCATAGTAGTTGGTGGTAGGGTTTTGGGTGGTTGGGGAGGGGGTGTTTAGGTAGCTTTAATACTTCACCCACAAGCTTCCGCCTCATTGTGCATATATCTTTTGTGGACTAGTTATAGAGTGAAAGTATGCAGATTTGTGTCATAGACCACCCATTGTCACTGCTCTAAAAATTCTTTGTTCCAAACTTCATGTTCTCTGTGACATTCCGTGATAAATCATACCAAGGCCGGGTGCTGTCAATGATTTAGAGAAAAAAAAATGAATGGAAGCAAAGAAAGGAAAGATTGTAGTGTAAGATGATACGTTATCAACTGTTTGAAGTTGAACAAGTATGAGAAAAGAAGTTACATGTTTTTCAGATCTCGGGTGAAAATTATGTCAAGTGATGTAAAAACAAATAAAAACTAGATGGTCTCAACAAAATTAAACTCACCAGGTTTGATATGTTCTACTGAGGGAAGGCTGTTTGAGAATCTACACACACAGTTTTGGCATAGGAAAAAAACTCAAAAGTTTGTGTTAGTTTGAGATTTATCAAAGTGTCACAGAGAACACACTTGCTCAAGATTCTGTAATAAAAATATCATCAATGAGTGTGTTTAAGTAACATGTCATATTAAACATACTACATAGATAAGTTGTCAAATCTTCTCACATCCTCTGTACTTTTCTTCAGTCGTTATTTTATACTGGCTAGCCAAAGGATGAAAGGGAAGGTGACAAAAAACTCAATTTTCCAAATTTTGTGACATCCTGTAAAGCAATGTGTGGTCTCAAGTAGTGTGCTCTGTTTTGTATGATTTGTCCCTAGTATTACACTGGTAGTTGAGCCTTCGGTTTTCTAAGATTATTGTCGCAACATGTTGATACAACAGTGATAAGCTATTGAATGGATGTTGGTTTAATTATAGTTTCAGTAGGGAGGCTTCTCTGGAAACTAGTTTATTTAGAGTTACATAAACTTGCAGTGCTGTTTTGCGACTTCAATGTTTACACTATGTTGATCACAGGGTGATTGCAATTGCACAACAGAGGATCTGCTATCACTCACTTGTGTAATCTACCACATTGAAGAACAATAGATTTAGTTGGCATCTATCTTGATAAACCGAAGGCTGAATTACCAGTGTTGTATTATGGATTTGATGCACTGTGTAGTTTATCCTCACTGTTATCTTTCATGTAATTTGTGCAAGGGTTTGGTTCTCCATCAGTTTCTGAGTTGAAAGTCATTGAAATATTAACCATAGAAAAGGTGATACCCCTGTAAACCTAGTCTAGAAACAATATATGTGGGTTGGTCTACGACGATCTCTCTCTCCACTGTCTGGTCAAATGAATAAATTCTCCTGAAAATCTAGCTAAATCTCCTGTTTGAGAAAGGGTGAACAGCACATGTCAGTAGTAATCCATCACACAATCACAACCACCTGTCAGTTACTTTGTTCAGTTTACTACAAACTAAAGTTTGAAAGAAAATCAAGTGAGGATGCTAATGTCATCACGTTTATATCAATGCTCATTTAACTACCACTGTTGGTGGTAAGAACAGAATGTCATGCTAAAGAAAAGCCTTTGACTATACGGTGGAGAGAGATGATTGAAAACTTGACTACTACAGTAAAGCAAATGGAGACACAAATTTCAAACAAGAATTACAATGTTGTTTACATTTCATGTTTGACAATGACCATGATATTTTGTATGGTAGTGTATTCAGTCAGTTGAAATAATTTTCAATAGTAACACTAAACAGGATTGTGGAGAACTTGCCTTTAAGTTGTAGGAAATAACAGCATGCTTAGTAAGAAAAGGAGTATGATGTACTACATATTTGCTATCAAATCTTCCCTTTCATCCACTTTGTATGTGTCTAACATTATCTGTAGATGTACATTCTAAGTGTGTTGTAGTTATCTCTCATGCAAAGCATGAAAACCCTGACATTTTGCCCCCCAGTGTTATTATGCTGCCGTTATCTTTTACTTTAGTGTGTTGAATCAGCTAATTTTTTAGCTGGAATAATGACTGTTAAGCAAAAATTGTGACAGTGAAGCTTTTGGTACCAAAACATAGACTCCTTATGTCTTGTTTAGTATGAATGTTCTTGATGTGTAATTTTGTGTTGATGTTTACCTTCCTAGCACAGACCTTGTTGATTGATGTTGTTTATTGTTGTTGTTGTTTGTTGACAGCGAGACTCTGAATCAGATGACAGTATATGCAGAGAAGTCGCAAGGAGTAGCCAAGACAACATCACATTATCCAAATAATACACAACTTCCACAGGCAGCAAATTTTCAGCCACCCCTTCCACCCAGAACCATTGTGGGGAGTCCAAGGGGAAGTCCTAGACCGAGTCCCCATGCAAGCCCCAGGGCGAGTCCTCATGCTAGCCCCAGGTCAAGTCCAAGGGCATCTCCTCTCAGAAGACGGAAAGACTACACAGATTCTGCGGACTCGCCACCACCCGAGTATACAGCAACGGGGTATTCTGGACCAGAAGAACATCTAGGAACTGTTCTTTCGCCACCCACGTCAAGAAGCGAAAGAGTGCGAGAACTCGCTGGTGTTGTCGACATGAATTATCAGAGAGTGTTGGACAGTGATGAAGTCGGTAGAGAGGCAATAATGATGGAAGAGGAACCCATTAACATGGATGTAGTTGATGCTAGAATGTCAGACTTTGTGTCTGATTCGGGGGAAGAATTGGAAGAACGGGGAAGCACAGAACACTTATCTTGTGCCACAGAAGGATCAGCTAGGAGGAAAACCTCTATACCAAATGCAACAAAAACTGTTGAAAGAACTTTTAAAGAGTCACCCAGAAAAATTTTCACCCAGTCGCCGCCGGATACTGATGAAGACAGTACAGAAAACCAATTGCAGAATTCAGCCAGTGATACCAATAAATATTTTGATCCTCTAGGCGCACGTGTGCAAGGAGAAGATGCATGTGATGTGGGAAAGCTTGAGAATGATGCCAAGCTGCTACTGGAAAATGCGAGTGCTTTGGACGGACTTGATGATATCAGCAGTAGAACTGATGCTCTTTCCAGCAGTAGAACTTCTAGTTTTAGATTTCAAAGCCCAAGTCATCAGAAGTCAGAACCGGTGGAAAATTTATCAGGGAATTCGAGAAATTGACTTTGTTGACGTCCTTGGTAAAAGTTGTACGAAGGCTAAATTTGGTACGTCATTACAGAATTTAAACTATATACGTACATTTTAACTTAAGTACTATTTGTGTACATCAAGTTACTATGGAAATTGGAGATTTAATTGTTGGAGAATAACTGACCCGTTGAAGTGAGAAATTGCAATCATTGAATAATTTTAATAATTCAGCAAACATTATGCCATATAAAAGTGGTCGTATCAACTTGTGGCAATATTTGCCAGCATTACGTGAAAATTGCACTGCAGAACTTCAGACTCAATATCAAACAATGTATGATGAATAGAAATATTATGGTATGCTTATCATTGCATGTCAGATAATAGTTGAATATGTTTATATTATTTCTGTTTCTGTTGGCCAACGGTGCCAACTACAAATAGTTAAAAGTATAACAATAAGTACTAGTATATAATTTCACCCATAACATAACTGTTAAGATATGTCATATCGCTCCACCCCTCACTGACTGCGAAAGGGGTTAACTGATGTATGAGGGCGCCCTGTACCTTATAGACTATGTATGCACAGCAATGTGTTATCTTTATTCCATGTCTACAACATTTTTGATCTACATTGTCTCAGTACTAGGTAGAGGGTTAACAGTACCCTCACAGGTGGTAGACAGCATTGTAAACAGCGCCCTCATAGGTAGTATTTAGCCCTTGTAAACAGCGCCCCACAGTGTTACATTGATATTATAAACAATACCCTCACCGGGTAATACAGAGTTTTAGATGAGAAGACAAGAAGAGAAGGCTTTTCACTCAATAATTTAGAGGAATAAAATGCAAGAACACCAGTCCAGTTGTGTGCAATACGGGCTCTGTATACTCTGTATGCATGAAGAATGAGCTACTGGGTAGGCTAGGCTGTAGACCTGGCTAAGATGTAAAGATTCTAAGAAAAGAAAATCAATGTTGGAGCTTTACACAAAATAATTGATTTTTAACTGACCACAGTATGGCACAGGATTGTATAAAGTTGTAAATGAACTAGAAAACCCTGTGAAATCATGGCATATCTTGAACTTACAGCAACGAGTCTCAACGAGGCTGCCACAATTGTATCGGCGAGTTTTTGTCACACATGGATCATGATGGAAGGGTACTGCAGTTGCAATGTGACTTTAGTCTGACATGTACCATGATGGCACTCCACACTGGGCAAAAAGTTGAATAGACATGAATCTACGTAAATTTACTGTATCTGCAGATCTCACGTATGCGCTTCGTGTACTGAAGTATACGAACAGTATACTAGACATTAAGTCTGCCGAAATCTACAGTTCCGTAGACTAAGCGTACACTTAAGTCTTTTGTTCCAGCTTCCAGACTTGTTTTGCACACTGTATATTTTACGTATTCGTTACGTATACGTACGTGCCACCATTGTCGAATGTCTCTGAGTGTGGAGTTGTTCTCTTTTCACCGTTAGTCTATTGCTGCTAGGCCCTCGGGCTTTCTTCCGATACGAGACGCTTGTCGTATCGGAAGTAAGAGGAATGCCCGAATGTCTCGCAGCTAGACTATGTATTATCACAGACAATTATAAGAAACTGTTTATTGGTGTTATACGGCCGTGGAAGCGTACCAATCGGCACTACTCGGCAATGTTGTGGACGACTTGACAAATCACAGATAGTCTGTGATCAAAATGTAAATACTGTACATGTGATCGCGTCCAGCTTATGACAAAACTTACTCAAAACATCCGTTTGCATTTGATATTTTAGTGTTCTGTGATGTGCAAAAATGTTTTTTATATCCCACACCAAACATCGTTTTCGTTTCATTTTACAATGTTCGATATGTATCATTCAGACGTCTGTGTCATTTTCCCCCACAGCTTTCGGACTTTTGCAAAGAGTTAAATCAGCGTCAATGGTTAAAACTATACCCGCTTAAAAACAAAGTTTTGATTTGCATATACATTGTATAGAACAGTACAACAATAAAATATCAAAAGGCCAGCTGTCAGCTCATTATGGCTTTCATCACTAGATCGCGATATCCTGTACACATTGTGCGACTGATAAAATTTTCCATCATAATGTTAGTTTCGTTGAAAAAAACTTAGATACAAGCAATACACCTTTGCCGAAAAGACGAAAACTTCAACCTGTGACTTCTCATCAGCGTCTCGTATTGATTAATGGATGTGATGGTGAATTAAAACAAATGAAAACTGAATTCGATTAGTTGCTTGACCAACTATTTTTCAGTCTTTTTCTCTACAGTACAATGTATATAAAACTGATATGTATTATTATCATTAACATTGGAGTAAAACGTTCGATCGCCTGCCTCGCGGCCATGCATACTCTGCTGCCGTCCTGGATACATATAACTTGCGGTTAAACAGATACAGTGTTGCAGTTTTAAGTGCAGTCTAGTTTAAAGGAAATATAAGATAATGACCATTAATTAAAACGTATTAGATAAATGGAACGCTCTTTTATACTGGGTCGTCAGGCCGGCCCTGGAGCACTGCATTGTGTCCTGGAACTTGAAAATGTACATGGGCCAGCACGAATATGACAGCAGAACCGATCTGTTGTAAGTCTACAACTGGTATTTCAAATGAATGTTCTTCAGTGGCTAGTATTAATGGGGCGACCATAGTGGTATCGGACACCGTTTCTCTCTAGAATTCCCGTGAACTTAAGATGGTAAACAGTGGTGTCACGTCTGCATATGCTCGAGATTGTTTTCATTAAAGAGAAAGTAAAACGGTTCACCGCTGACGGAAAAAAACAGCATGTAAACAAGCAAACGAACAAACAAACAAAAAGAAACAAACACACACACACACACACACACAATACACATACAAACTAACTTACAAAAACCGAATATCTTGCATATGCAAGTTTTGATGGTGCCCTACACAATTGATGACATTGCGTTTTGGGTCATTGAAAGGTTTTTTGTACATTCAGTGACCCCGTGTTCGTCATACTGCAAGCATGTACTATTACAATTCCATATAGTCACTTTATTGCAGTCAGAGTCCCTAGGCCAAACATACAATTACAAACTTACCAAAATATGTTATAGTTCCATTATATTATTTGCTTCTGTCCCGATTTTTAAGGAGTGATAAATAAAGTCTCTGTAATTCATTTGTTTGATCAGCTGATAACAGTTTACACAACTCAACGATTCCTTGGTTTCGCGAAACAACTCTCTGATTATGATCGTTGCTTTGAAGATCGAATAGATATTTGAAACACCAAACAGCTTCAAGTGGGATGCGGATTGGGTATTTATTTTGGATTTTAACTTATAAAATAATTTGTATGTATGTATGTATGTATGTATGTATGTATGTATGTATGTATGTATGTGTATGATGGTGAATCTATATCTGTTTATACTAAACTTACCACAGACCCTCCACCAATATATTTGCAGTATGGTTCAGCACATCCTAATAAGTGTAAAGACTGCATTCCCTATTCACAATTATTTCGTTTACATCGTATTTGTAGTAGCGATTTGGATTTCAGGGAAAGATCTACTGAATTTTGCACGTACTTTCACCAATACGTGGTTATCCAGTGTCGGTTACCAATGCGACTTTACAAAAGAGGTCATTTTTGTCTAGGGAAGCTTGTATGAAATCATATGATCACAAGAGTAATACCAATCATCCCATATTGGCTTTAACAATACCATCCCTTTTCCACTACAGTTAAGAACATACTATACACGCATTTTAATATCTTACGTTCTAATAGGTTAACCAATTCATTATTTCGTGAAGCACCTTTAACAGCTTGGCGTCGTGATACCAATCTTAGAGATACGGTGGTCCATACATAGATTGGAAGTTAATGCTGGTTCATTTCCATGCAGTCGTACTCGATGTGGCACATGTTGTTTTTGCACATTTTGGCCTCTGATGATAAACTTCCCCTCGGAAAATTTCTTATTGATGTAAACAGTCCTCCAGCAGTTGGCTAAATGACTGTATTGTATTCACTTTATTTCTGTATGTCATTTTTGTATGATTTATATATCTCCGTCTTACCAGACAAATGAATCGTAACTATCCCGTATCTATGCATATTATTACCAACGATCATAATGTATCAAATGTCTACTTCAGGAATTTGTAAGGTTTCTGGTGACAAGGATCGATTGATGTTGAAGGAGGAGGAGGAAATCATTTTTCGTTTTGGAACCCTGGATCCCCATGGAATTATTAGATTATTTACATCATTCCCTAATATCTAACTACGCTTATTCTATCTTTCAAGCGTGCTCTAAAGGGAACTTCTTTTTGGTGCGCATACTTTTAAATATTTTTGTCGTACCCTACCGTTGATAAATACTCGCGTGGTGTCGTTCTTTTCCATGTATAGTCGGGTTGTTACCTGCTGTATATCGTGCCTTGATATCATTGATAAAGAATTTTTATTCGGACTGTATAACTGTGGGTGTATGTGTGTGTGTGTATCACTATGTATGTATGTATGTATGTATGTATGTATGTATGTGTGTGTGTGTGTATCTGACTTTGTGCTTGTGTATCCAGAAAAAACTCACGTAACAGTAAATACATCTGTTACCAAATGTAACGTCATATAATGAAATATTTTGAGCGAGTTTTCAATTCTCAGAACTTTCGCTGAAAGGTTTTGATTTTCTATGAAAATGTATTTATTTATTTATTTTTTAAATGAGTAGAAATGTATACCTCTGTCTCTTATAAAACCAGGTCTAGGTTCCCTTGATGTGAAGTTATCATTACACACAGTAACAAACAAATCCCGTCTAAGTGGATAATTTGTTACCTGTCGTGGTAAGGGGTCGTGTGGAGGCGGGAAATTTTTTCGGCGATGTATGTCGTCGCTGCTTCGTCTGGAATCCACGGACTACTTGGATACCCTTCTCGCAAACTTCCCTATCCTAGGTGACTCTCGCAGGTTGTTCCCTCTTAAATTCAGATCACCAAGCTTACCTAGGTCTAACATAGTGATGTCGGTAATCTGACTAACTTTTTGTTGGATAGATTCAGCGAAACAAGGCATCGGTTGCCGTATATCTCGGTGGATATGTCGGATATTTTGTTTCCAAACACGTTTACTTCGCTAAGGTTGCACGCAAATGTGAAAAAGAAACAGAGAATTAGAAAAAGATGCAGCCCAGTTTTACGTACGGTTTTCGAGTACGAACAAAGTTAACATTGTCATTGGCCGTTACCAGATACAGCAAAAGAGACCAGAAATAGATAGTTTGCTTTAGCAGTTATTGAAATAACTTTTACTCATTTCAAAAAGCCTAGAATTTGCTTCAAAGCTATGTCGGATGTTTTAAAACCGAGAGTTGCAGGCACAAGTAAATGAAGTAATGTCTGTCTAAGCTATAATAAGTGTAAACGCTTAAATTGGGCTGTGTGCTTATCATCCAAGTCGTGAGAAATTGGTTGACGTGTGCGTTTGTCAAGTACACAGTCGTAACGATCTAACAAATGAAAAAAATTTGATATCTTTATTTCAGGAACTTCTGTTTAGGTGTTGGTAAATAATAAAATCATGTTTTCTTAGCATTCATGTGGTTGTTTTCGTACATCATTCCTTGATCCTTGGCCAGGGGGTTACTTGGCCATATGGTTATTTTTAGAACAACATGCAAAAAAAAAGAATGTATAAATCCTAAACAGAAACATGACAAGGTGAACAATTAAAGATGTTATGGTCAAGTGCAGACTCAGTATAATAACAGAGTCACGTATTAAGCTTCACGGTCACTTTTCATTCTATTCACCCCCTTCACATAATGGTATAGTCCCCATAATGCAATTCGTATCGTACCGCGTCATTTCAAATACTGGTGCATTTTCCAAGTTGTGCCTAGCCTGTTTTACCTCAAGTTTGAGCAGATTTCACGGAGAAACAACCAGCCACTTCTATGACCACGATTATGAACCATAACTGGATACTATTTGGGCCTCACTCAAACCTCATGGGACAGAATATCGACCCGCGATCGACCTGCCATGATCGCTGTGCACTGTGTGTGGCTGGTCAGATCTGACTCTTGACCGAGCCAGCGACCATCGTGAGGTTCTACATGCAGTGAATATGGACCGTGCATAATGGTTGTATCAATGCTTGTCTGACCACATAACATGCATAAGCTATAAGGGAATGAGGACTGTTGGGATTTGGAATGCAAGAGTTACCTCTTTGGATTTTCGGCGATTTTTGAAGTAAGTACTTGTATTTTATGCAAATTATGTTTTAAGTTAGGCTTGGAGCAGACCATTTTCAATGGGGTGTAACCTGGTGAATGGTATGCAGACAAGATAAAGTACATATTTTTATCACACAAAAACCTTTTGATACAAAATCTTTGATATAGGCAAAACATTAAAAGAATTTTGCAACAACACTAAAACTGAACATTCAAAAGAAGAGTTGTTTTGGAAACAACACAAAATAAATCTATGGACTCACAAAACTTACTTGAAATTCAACACTTTCAAGTACATGTAGAGAGAGATACAAATACGTATTGAAATGCTCATTTCAATTTTTGAATATACATCCAAATCTGTTAGGGGAACAGCTGATTGTCAGCACCAGATCTGATCCAGTGTTCTCCCCAGAGGGTTTTCGTGTACATGTATTGGGCCCGATATCCTTTAATTTTCGTCAATACATGATCAGTTGTCCCAATACGCAATCAGATTCAATTGTTTAGAGTTCGGTAAATTGCATGTTGACAATCAAACTGATTAAAATCCGATGTAGATGTTGGCTAATCATTCATTGCTATTTCTTCGTTATTTTGCCTGGATTGTCCTTCGTGGTACATGTTTACGTGTTTATCCTGATCGCCTCCTCTACGTACATATACATCTGAACTGGCACCCATGCCCACACCGTTCTAGCTAGCCCGTGCTGGTAGCCAATCAAAAGTGACCTTACATTAGGATCGAATGAAACTACAAACGGACACGGTCACTACAAAATGACTTTCTCCGTGTGCACAAGCACAGGCAGCTGACAACGTTCTAAATGTTTCAACTGTAAACAAATTCAGTGATTGTATTAGTATATTTAAATGTAATTTGATGGTATATGTACCTCTATACATATCGTCTGAATACATTCGAACATAGCTTTATCATGTAAAAGCATACATACATGTTACTAGGATGAACACATACTCTGTAATTGTTATAGAAGCTTGTGAGACAACGTATGGGGACACACAGACAGTTTATAGTGTACACATACAAAGCAACCAAAATTTTCACGATAAGGACGTTTTTTATAAATTATTTCTTAGATTTCCCCATTTCTGAGTTCATATAGCACAACTGTGGCAAATATTTCTATGAATCGTACAATATTTCATGACTACTTTACGTTCGAGGAGAAGAGTACTACAGAGAACACGTTCGCTGAGATGAACATGAACACTACCCGGGAAACGTGTTCGAATGTAACTAACATGTACATGTAGATAAGACGAAATGCATCTAAACAAAAATTCTTTAATTACTGTACATATACGATAATACAGTCACTGAATTGTTTACAGTTCAAATACTTTGTACGTTGTCAGTTGCCCATGTGCACAAGTAATGCCATGTTGTTTTTTGATATTCAATGCATGTGCCCTTGACAATGTCCATAGTACTTCAGTAAGATGCAACCTGATTGGCTGTGTGGCTCACTTAGCAGAACGGCGTGGGTATGGGTATCAGAATAAAAATGTAAACATGTACTGCGAAGGTCAATCCAGGCAAAATAACGAAGGTAAAATAACAATGAACGATTAGCTGACATCTACATCGGATTTTAGTCAGATTGGTTGACGTCCATCTGTCACTCTGTCAGCTGACGCCTTTGTTGTTTTCAATGTATATTTGCAACATTTGTATTGATCCTTCAAACATAAACAGCAAGTAAAACTAAAGAGTTTCTAATTTGTTCAAACGACTATTCAACCCTCTACCACTACCAGACTGATTTAATTGAATTTTGCCGTCACTATTCTTTTCAATAGGCATACAATATGCAGGGCATGCCTACCGCTCGTGCAAATTAAAATCCACGAGAGCGATTTTCCACTCATGTGGGCCCCAACGAACCTGTACATCAGCAGCCTGATCTTATTTTATATCATTTTTCAGCTACCAGACATCGTGTTAGTCCGAAATTTCGTGATACACGAGACTTACTATACTTCCCTATTGAGGACTTCAAAAACTCGCGATAGTTTGTAACGTCATGGCCACCATATTGGAAAATCCATACTTTCATCATAGTCATATGATGTATCATTCTACAATGTCAAACTACAAACTGAAAGTGTTTATAGAGTAAAACTGAACTATATGAAACTGATAATTGGAGAAAACATCGCCACTTTATCGAAAGATACATCGCAAATCGCTCTTGGGTTGAGACATACTTGGTGTTAGTCATAGAACGAGACACTGAATGCTGATTTCATGTGTTTGTCGAAGTTTTATACCATAACGTAAAAATCATAGCAAAATGGCATGACATCGTTTGATTTTTTGGTTTTATAGAAAATCTGTCAGTTCCGACATGTTTCTACTGCCGAACCGATGTTATGAATAGGCTGGTTTTGTCTTTGATTTACCGAAAGCCTGTACCACAGTGTGAATCACACTACCATTAGCGGGTTTACGCAGGTTATTCCCATCGAAAACAATACTGACGGCAAACTGCAATGAAATCAGTCTGGTAGTGGTAGAGGGTTGAATAGTCCTTTGAACTGATTAGAAACTCTTTAGTTTTACTTGTCGCTTATGTGTGAAGGATCAATACAAACGTTGCGAGTATACATTGAAAACAACAAAGGCATCAGCTGACAGAGTGACAGATGAATAGTGCAGTGTCAACGTGCAATTTACCGTACCCTAAGCAATCCGATAGCGTATCGGGACAACTGATCATGTATGGGTGTAAATTATAAAGGATATTGGGCCGATACGTGAAAACCCTCTGGGGAGAACACTGATGCAGATATGCAATGTATAGTGTCAGCTGTGGTCAGTTCACACTTCGTCTTTGTAAATAGTCAAGTATTTGTTATTATTGTAATGAATTGTGGTATACATTGTTCTTTTCTCAAAAACATTTTTATACTTCATTGTCTTTTAAGTCAGTAGGCTCATGTGGGCAGAAAACTTAGGTGACAATGATGCATCAACACAAGGGGAGAGAGAAAAATGCATGTCAAGTAGTTACTGTACAGTAGACAACCTCCGAGTCAAGGTCGGCAATTGTGGGTGGCGGTCAGGCCCGACAGCAATAAACAGTCAAGGCGAGGAATATCTTTGATACATGAAAATATTCCCCCTTCCCCAGAGGATTTTCCCTCCCACAAGTGACTATTTTTCTCGTGTTGAGTGGGTGACCCTGCCAGAGTGACATTGACGTGGGGAAAAAGCCTAACGCTGGCAGTTTCCCAATCAACTATTTCCTTGACTTACATTTGTAACCACTTAACGGATGGAGAGGCTTGGCAGGAAGAGGGTTAAACCATGTCTCCATCCAAAGTCATTTCACAAGGGGGAGGGGACTGTGTGTGCTATGAAGACTTGGTGTAAATAGATTTTTACTGTTTTGGGGATACGTAACATGTACAATTAGATGTTACACCTACATTATTCTTCATTCATCCAAGGAAAATAGGAGTAACCAAAGGTGTCATTGTCACTACGAGTTACTAGCCGAGTATTTTTCAGCCGAGTGACAGGTAGTGACAACCCAGAGTTTACAAGTACTTTCCAACTGAATGAAGAAAAATATTGAAAAATAACATTATTTACCAGTGCCAGTAATATCAAAGAAACATTGCGGACAGTAATGGCAATTTTGAAAGTTTTAGCTAATATTTTTAACACTGCAGAACCAGTCACGGAGACATACGTTGTGATCATCTGACTCAATATTGATGTTTACATTTGATGATAAAATTGTCTTGATGCAACTAATCAAGAGATCTCCACTCCGATTCAGGATCACGTTATTGTGAAAAACCTAACATATCATATGATATACAATGTACCTTACCATTCAGTGTTTGACAAGTGAGTTACAGTGCTAAATAAAGTACATTGTAAGCTCAGATTGCATGGGGTAATTTAAAGAATCTAAAAGTAAAGAGCCAGGTTGATAAACTTAAAGTATTCTACAATGGATACTTTGCAGAACTTTATAAATGTTACAAAGCAAAGTTACTATAGTATACACTAACTAATGTACTTATTACTGACAATGTTATTCTTTTTTATTTTTCAGTCAGTGCTGAGCAAGCATCTGGGATGAGAAGTCTGGGAAGAAGAATGAGGTTTTTGACTGGAAATGGTATTTGTAGATGACCAGATTTGTGACAAGGACAGGAGCAATGAATAACAGGGCTTGTTTTAAATGAGCACCAAGGATTAGAGAACAGCATGTTGAGGATTACTGATGGCAAATAGCACTGAACACCAGAAAATGAGAAAGAGTTGGTTGCTCTCATCAGTATAACCAAATGATTTGAAACCAACAAGAAATTGCCACATCTACCTTCTCAAAGAACTCTACTAAACTCTACTGAAGTAGAGTGTGTATGTAGCAACTATTAGTATTGGTACACAGATAAGATATGATGTGAAAGACATTAAGATGTAATGGGTACTAAAATACAAGTTGCGAAGAAATTCTAGAGAGTACCATGTACAAGGATGTTGTGGAATTGATCAATGAAATTGTCCATGTTAGTCTGTTAACTCATTCTTCCCAGAACCCTCACTACATGAATATGTATTTTTGATATTGGGATTCAAAAATCAACATTCTTACCTTGGCGAGTATAACTCAAACTTGTTGCCATATTGAATACACAATGGACACTTGGCACACAAGACTTCCGTGTTTGTAGTTATGTAGATTTTATCTGCAACTATGCATGTGGTACTATGTAGAATTTCCTCGCAATTTGTATTTTGTACCCATTACTATATCAATCAGGCTCTTAACTAATATTTGGTACAAATCTACCTAACCCTGGAAATGCCAGTCTCTGTTACACAGCATTACAATAGTAATTGCACAATTTATAGCACAAGGGTGTTTACAAATGAAAAGAAACATTACAGAAAAAAGGTCTAACAGCTAAATTTTACATGTGCCGTAAATAACATACTTTTCAATGTCAATAAATCACCAACATGGGTAGTCGAACTGTGTAAAGAGATTTAACATGCAAGTTTCTTTCTACCCATTCAGAAATATCAATATCCTTAACTTTTCCCCATATTTTCTTTGTAAATATTCTGAAGGGCATTCAATTCACGAAAGTGCTTTCTTCTTCCACCTAACATCACTGATTTCTGTACCACTGAAAACAGACATACATTAAAACATCTCTAATAGTTCTAGTTTGATGTTTTTACAAACTCTACATGTGTGAGTTTATCCTGAAATGTAAAGATAATATCTGAGCATACAAATCAGAGAGAGTTGTCGGCTATTCAGAATACTGTGTGTTACCATGTCTCTTTGTGCACATGTAACCAACTCTGTCAATGTTGTAATTGTAAAGTAACTTTTACTGTAAGTCAACAATGGATTTTACAGTTACAGACTCTTACTAATGCAACATTACATTGGAAAGAAGTGTATGACATGAATGTTTGGTTGCTATCAATTTGACAACCAATAGTCTGTTGCCAACCCTCATTCTGCATATTTCACCAACTGTATTTGCTCGTGTACACAGATTTGGTTTGAATATTTTATATATACATGTAATACATAGAGATTATTTTGATACCTGGACATAATTTATCATTTGACATTATTTAAACAATAATGTACGCCCTCCCAGCCCATAATGGACGAAAGCTAACTTTGAACGACATAATGGGCGAGGCGACAGCTGAGCCCATTATGGAGTGCAAAGTTTGCTTGAGTCCATTATGGACTGGGAGGACGTACATTATTGTTATTATTTTATAGTTTTGCCAATTCCAGTGAATTTGTAGACCGAGAAACGCAAAACAACATATAATATACACAGCGCTGAACATCGTCTGCCATGTTCGGCCCGGAAGCTGAATACTAATCATAGCGACACACGTACGTACACGTACACACACACATACACTCCAATGAACTGCTGTGAACACAAATTTGTTTCATGAATGCGTTGTATTTTTAAACAGTGGAAATGACAATCATAAGTAACATCATGCATTTCGAAAAAAATACCTAGGCGTATGAAGAAACAGAACAAATAAGCTTGTATTGTTATGCTCGTTCCGGGGCCATGATGCCCAATAACGGAGTACATTATCAGTAATAATGTACAGCGATGACGTCACAAAATTCACTGGAATTGGTAATGCTATAATATAATATTACATAATAGAAACGTATATCTGACTGTCCAGTATTATTTTTGCAGACTTTTATGATCTTCAGGTGTACATTCTAGGGACTATCATGATTGCAGGTTTGTGGTATCTTTACTTTACCACATGCTATAGAAAATGTGTTTAGTTGTGTCAATGTTGCTTTGTCTAGGATGCTGTCATGGTAGTATATAGTTGTATATTTTTTGTCAACAACAGAATATACCAATTTAATGTTGGAGAGAATCATGAAATAGTTTAGTTGATACAAAATAGCATGGTATATTTATTTGATTACTAAGAAATGTAAGTAAAGAGGGAATCTCTGTTATCAAGTCTGTATGCATAGTTAACTAGCTAAATCATCTCTGCACTGCAACCTGATCAGTTTTTAGTGAGTAATATGTTTTGTCAAAAACAGGTCCTCAGTTACAATGTACATACTGCTAACAAAGTAGATCTGGTGTACATTTACATACATATAACAATATCAAATCGATACAAAAATGATATTTTACATGATTTTTTTTTTACTTTCCTAAAACATTTGTGAAATATTAGTTATTGTAAACAATTTGGCTTTTGTGTGCATGTTGCCCCATTATACCAGTTGTGTAGATTCCCATTTTTATCTACATAATTATAGTCTGGAGTGAGTACATGTAAAATGTAATTGTATTTTGTACAGTGATATTTGTCAACAATGTGTCCTCAGCTAGCTACACACTGTACCACCTATATGTTTCTATCTACTGACATTACTTGTACAGTTTGGGTTATTCTTCTATGGAATTTAGTGGGTCAAAGACACATTGAATCCATCTTGGTTCATTTAAAGAACATAAAAAGTGTAAAAACATAGTACCAGTACGTGATATATGGAATATGTTACTCCTGTAAAAGAAATGTCAAATTTACTGTTCAACTTTCTTTTATGAATAAAGTTTCCTGTTTGTTATTTTAGAAGTGATTGCAGTGTTAATTAAATTTCCTCTTCCCATATTTGTAAAAATTAAATGTTACATTGTTGTTGTTTATTTATTTGCTTGTTGTTGTTGTTGTTGTTGTTGTTGTTGTTGTTAGCTTTTCCTTCTTGCTAGCAAAGGTTTATCTGTTTTGTCAAAGTATTAGAATACAAAATACATGTATATGTGCATTTGCCAGTATCCACCATCATAAAGTAATGGAGAACTGAAAGAATCATAATTACAGTTAATTTGAAGATAAGAAGTGAATACGATGAAAAGATGGTGATGTTACCAGCAAAATACAGACAGATCTTTATTGAATAAGTAGGTTTATAAGCCAATAACCAGGCGCAACCTGTATCCCTAGAAAGCTACCCTATAGCTAAGGCCGGTACCCTGTGGGCGTGCCGTGCTGGGATCGGCCGTGCTCGAATTCTTGTGACCTTTGACCACAACACTGACCTTTGGAGTTGACCTTTTATGCAAATCTTGAACGTTAGCAGGCCTATAAGGGCGGCCCTTTTTATTTTTCTGTTTCTCATCTCCCGACCGACCCTAATTTGCAGCTCCGACATCAGAAAAAAAAAAGTTTTTTTATTTCCGACCGACCCCTGAGCACAGCAAAATTGTAAGGTTCCCCGTGGCGTCTTAGGCCAGTTCTGCCGAGGCCACGACCTTGCGACATTGGCCCCCTAAAATTACAAATGAAGCAATAATTTTCCCACCTTGCGTCGCTTTGGCGCATTCATTTTACGGCAGACATCAAAATTATCGAAGTCCACGGCCGGACCAGGCCAGGCTCTGACTCGACGTGAATCCCACAAGAAGTATACTGACTGCGTAAGGGAAAGTTTTGTTGACATCATATAAGATACAGTGTCAACGCGCAGTTCTATTGTTAACATAAAAAATGCCACAAAAAGATCAACTTTGATAAACTTAATCTACAAATTAAAACATTAGAGGGATTAGATGAGACGTCGAAATGGCCGTCTCTCGTCACGTGTTTTGTCTACTGTCACTGTCGTGACCTCTGACCTAATCACTGACGTGTGCGAAACACTGAACTTGCTACCGGAACATCTATCTGCCATGCCACACCTCAGAAGCCTTCGTGAACCAAATTTATGGAACAGGTTGTGATTTTCATTTGTTGATGGGTTAAATTAAATCAGTACATGTGTATTTTGATTCCGAAAAAGCTGTGTTAGGGGATCGTGTTGCATGATGTTGACAGTGCTAGTGACACATGTGAATGTTGGGCACTGAATCAATGCGTAATCACTGGCATGGCCACTATAGACGGCCGATGCATGTCGTGCGCCCGCGGTCAGACATGAAGAACGAACTTGTTGTGCAAATCAGAAAAAAATTAATGTAATATTTACAGAGCATCCCAACTTTGACTTTGTTGATAGTTTTAGTTAAAGATCCAAGTTCTGAGTTTCAAGGACACCTATAATGTCAGCTTTCCGTATCATTGCAAGTTTACAGTACGTAACTATGCTGTCATTTGATATAGCAGGACCAAATCATGATATACAGCCAGTAACGGTTAATTAATAAAAAATGAATTATTTTAAAGTTTGTTTGACGATTATTTGTAAGTTTTTCGTTCACATTTGGTACTTTTTAAAGTCGGGATTTTTTTTCTTCAAAATGTCATGAATTTGAAGAGGGAATGATAAACACAGCAGTGTACTAACAATTTTAAAAATGAAACAAGTGGTTACAAGTTTAGGATTTCTCAAAGTTTTTATTCAATCATATGTTCACTGTGACTTATTTTGAAGTTGTTCAGTGTCCTTGTCTGAAAAAAGGGAATTATAAATTTGAGCACTGCTATTCATTGATATTCAGATTAAAAATTGTGCCTACCTGGCTGTCCAATCTTTCTAAACAATATTATATATATATATATATATATATATATATATATATATATATATATATATATATATATATATATATATAACATATATATATATATATATATATATATATATATATATATATATATATATATATATATATATATAACAAAACTATTACGCTCTGCCACTGCGGTATAGAGCACTGTCTTAGCAGATTGATACTCACCGAGTCAGTATATATATATATATATATATATATATATATATATATATATATATATATATATATATATATATATATATATATGTGTGTGTGTGTGTGTGTGTGTATATATATATATATAACTCGGTGAGTATCAATCTGCTAAGACAGTGCTCTATACCGCAGTGGCAGAGCGTTTTGGTAGTACTGGGTCTGGTAGCTGGTTGAGTAGAGTGCTCGACTTGGAGGAGGAGCGTATGTAACTCGATGAGTATCAATCTGCTAATAAGACAGTGCTCTACCGCAGTGGCAGAGCGCAATATATATATATATATATATATATATATATATATATATATATATATATATATATAGTTTTGATGCCCGCCACAAATCGACGAACTACGACCATTCGAGAATGATATGTTAAAACTCATAGAAGACATCAAATTCCGTAAAATCAATGACCCGTTCCAAACCACACTTAGAAACGATGTTAGAAAAATAAAAAACTCCCGCGAAATGATCATCCCAGCCGATAAAACCAGAAACCTGTACCTCCTTCAAAAAGATCAATACAACAAGCTCCTTAGAGCAAAACTATTACGCTCTGCCACTGCGGTATAGAGCACTGTCTTAGCAGATTGATACTCACCGAGTTATATATATATATATATATATATATATATATATATATATATATATATATATATATATATATATATATATATATATATATATATATATATATATATATATATATATATATTATATATATATATATATATATATATATATATATATATATATATATATATATATATATATATATATATATATATATAACTTAAAATTGCATAATCTTAATTGCCTTCTTTTTCTAAGGTGTAATGTGTAGTACTTAATTTTCAAAAAATAGCTTACTGGGAACTATTATGAATGGAATTTTTTTATGTAGTTAGGTAATGGTCTATACGTAATGGAATATCTCAGACCACAGTATCTCTATAGTGGTCTGAGATAATTTATATGAATATTTCATAGACAATAATAATTGACCCCACTCCCTGTCAAATGGCACCACTTTTTGGAACCAAGGGGCCTGTGTCCCCACTTGTTGGAAAACCTTGGCAGAACACCGCCGTCTAACCCCCCCCCCCCTCTCACCCACCCACCCACCCAACCCCTTTGTTACGTCAGAGCTGCATGTGTCTTTCATCATGGCAGAAGCCGTTGAGGTTTGATGAGGGACAGGGCTCAAAATTAATACTGTCACGCGGTAAATTTTGCTGCAATGTAATAATAGCTCAGAATATTTCCATCATTTTCAAAATTATGCTTAAAATTGGTAAAAGTCATACTGCATTCCTAATTTCTTGACCAGTTTTTAGCTTTAAATCAGTTGTATTATCAGGGAAATGACCGACTCCATAGCGTTTCATGACCCATGACATGCATGACCTTTGAAGACATTCCGATGTTTACATTATTACTTTTAATTACTTTTAAACAGTAAATCCCAAAGGGGTTCTGAGTTCTAGAAATGTTTACATGTTATCTGGTGGATTATTTTGACAAGTTCACACTGAAGAAAAATGTTTCATAGAAGTAATGGTTTATATAAATGAAAATTCATCTAGCACCATGCCACTTTGATTAATAGGACGAATGTATTAGTACTCCTGATAAAATCACACAATAGTTCATGGCTACAGATATACACCCATCAGGATGATAAGTATTTAATCATCTTCTTACAAAGTTGTTCTACAGACTTGTCAACCTTGCTAAAATGAAGGAAAGAGACTTGTAACAAGGAATTCAATAAAGAGAAGAGAAATGAAGTTGTATAGAGACTAACAGGACAGAAAGAACAGAGAATAGAACTGAAAAAATACATTTTTTTTTCTTGCCCCCCCCCCCTTTTTTTTTATTTCGCCCGCCCGACCCGCCTGACTATTCCATTGGAGATGAGAAACAAAAAAAAAAAAAACCTCACCCTAACGTGGGGGTACAATCCTGGATATACGTACTACGTATACTCCGTGTACGTTAGTCTGACGAAGATCTACGTTCTATCGGCGATAGTATACGCACTGACACACTTCCTGTCGGCGTTAATATACCGACAACGTACACTAAGCGTACTGGGATGTTCCGTCTATGGTAATATACGCTACGTAGATTTACTGCACACATGTGATCTGCGTTTGTGTATATTCAAGTACATCTCTGTACATGTTAAATCTACGAGTGCGTCGGCACACATATACGCTCAGTAGATCAACTTTTTTGCCCAGTGCCATCATCTTTAAATTATACATAATTTAGAGTTCATGTACAATGTACATGTATACTTTGATCATTCAGTTTGTTTGTTTGTTCATATCTCCAGGGTCAGTGTGTTGCCATGTGCTGTTCATGTATGTACAGTAAGACTCAGCCTCTTTGTCTTCATGAAATGTCTGTCACAAACAATCATAAAGATCACTGTAGTCATTAATAATCACAGGACAGGTATAGGAACAGTAGCATTCATTATCTAAGGTCATATCAGATTTATGGTGGGGTTTCTAATTTGTACCTTCCCTTAAAGCTGCACTACCTGCTAAAGGAACACTTAAAAAAACATTTGTAAGGCCAAGAAAAAGAAGAAGAATTGTTTCTGGTCAGTATGCGCATCACTTAAATACCCTTGTGTCGTTTTTTTTTTTTCCATGTTTGTACAGTCCATGCAGTCTGCAGATCTGGGGGAGAAACACAAAAATAACCCTCCCTGCTTCAGTGAAGACAACACTGCAGAGCCAGTCATAAACAAGCAAATGACATCTCCCCCACATACACACTTGTTCTAAAGTACTAAATAAAAAGAACAGTAACTGCCATAAATAGTACATTGAGTGACAGATTTGTTGAGAATTGAAAAAAAAATTAAGTCGTCGCACCACTTTAGACACACTGTCCTGACCAGAAACAGTTCTTTTTTGCCCGTACATATAATGATTTAACACTCAGCACAGTATGAATCACCTGTGTGGAACCTTATTTGTGTAGCTGTACACATAGTTATGGTGCAATAAATCTAATCAAATTGATTTTTTTGGTCCACACATGAAATTGAGCACCCCCAACGCAATCATAATTTCAACCTTGTCACTGTACAACGTAGGGATGAAATTCACCCCTAATTAACATGTACAGTGTCTAATTACTGGTATCGTAATAATTTTTCCATGAATATATTGTTGGTGGCCGAAAATAATATTCCAGTTACAGCTAGTGCAGCTTCACTTCCTTGCAATTTGTATATTATTTGTTTTTATAGAGCGCAGGGTTGATAGAATTTCTGAAACATTACTCGGTGAGACTGTTTCCTTTAAATTTGGTACGGTAAATTTGTAAGATAAAACGGACGTAAAAGTGACAAAAGTTTGATGTAATCAGTACAGATTTTAATTAGCCAATCAAATGTAAGTATTGGTAAGACTTGTATTTTAATTTGTTCATTTCAGAAAAAAATAATGACATTGTACAGATAATTTCTTTTCTTTGAAATATTGAATTAAAAAATGGCACAAAATGTGTGCCTATTTACAACTCGGTAAGTACAGAATTGTGCTGTCTATGATGTTATGAGTTACGTGACTGGATTGGTTTGCATTGTCATATTTAAATATGGGTAGTCTGATTGGTGAATCAACTGCTGTTAGGCTTTCAGCAACCAATCAAAGAATGTCTCCCGTTCTTGAGAGACCTTGTATTGACAACTTAGAATGGTATGGGTATTCTGATTGGCGAATCAAATGCTGTCAGACTTTCAGCAACCAATCAAAGCATGTCTGTCTTCTTGAGAGACCTTGACAAGTTAGAATTGTATGGGTACTCTACTCTGATTGGCGAATCAAATGCTGTCAGACTTTCAGCAACCAATCAAAGCATGTCTCTCTTGAGAGACCTTGACAAGTTAAAATTGTATGGGTACTCTGATTGGCTAATCATCTGCTGTTATACTATCAGCAACCAATCAAAACATGTCTCTGTTCTTGATAGACCTTGACAAGTTAGAATTGGAGTAATTACATTGAGGCACCTCACACAATTTTGGTGAAAGTACATTTTCAATATCAACCATACAGCATAATGTATAGTATGTTCACAAGTAAAATCTGCAAGTAAACAACATGTATACGAATTGGCAGGTGTTAACTGGTACATGTACATTGCAAAACGTATTTCTTGTGTAGTGGAGTAATGTCTGTGTTGATGTAATTGGATAGAGGTTTTTTCTAAATTGCGTATGCCTGTAATAGTGTGATCCATAAATAGAAAGGGTATTATCGATATTGATGTCAAGGCAGCATTTTGGTGTCTATTCCTGTTGCCATCTTCGGAATCTCAAAGTACAAATGAGATTAGTTACTAGTATTGCAATTGCACTTTTGAACTGCTGCTCGTTACGCACACATGTACCGGCCACTTTAGCCATCATGAATCATGGCCCTCCATTGTCCAGTTTTGTAATGCCAACTGCAGATTCATACAAACTATTCCACGTCAACAGTCTTAAGTTGTGGTAGTCTGAAACAAAACCATGGCAGTACAGTGTGTCATTCTTTTACTTCAAAGTCCATAGTTCTCCACATTTTGAAGGCTGTCTCTGAGGCAGTTAGTAAACATGATTCTGTTGGATGAAATGATACCGAGTGCACTGCTCCACTGCCAGCTTTACTGACTGTCTCCACCATGGTTCCCTGCATGAAAGATACAAGAATTCGGTGTGAGATAAAGAATCAATGCTTTCAAAACAAGCAAAAAAAAATTTTACAGAACACCATCAGAGGATGAAATTTTTGGAGAGGACATGTACATGTATAAAAACATCATGGAACTAATTGGATGTATAAGTCATCTCTAGAGGGCGATATTTAAAGGAAAGGCATACATGTATTGCACACAACTACCTCCTGGGTGTGACATTTACAAGAAATGTATCTTGCCCAAAGAAAATAGTGAAATGAGGGAAGCTAACATTTTGGCACCAGAGGGCAATATTTACAGGATGTTTTGCAAAAAGAAACTATTGGAACGATATGTGTTAGCATTTCACCACTAGGGGGCAATACATCCATGTACAGGAAAGCTGTTACACAAGGAAAATATCGGAATGATTGTATGCTGGCATCTAGACTGTAAGATATGTCATGTCTCTTGCCCTCAACTGCCTGCTCTGATGTGTGAGGGCATCCTGTCATGCCATACCTCACAGACTAGTTGGCACTGACACCTCTAGGGAATATTTGTTAAATATGTGTATTCTAAGAGAAAATAACTGAATGCGTTCAATAAGGTCATATCTGCTTTACAATACAATAGCAGATAAGACCTTATTGCACTGACATAACGTTCGTACAATTGCTGTTTAAGGATATACTAGATGTAGTTGGAGAAAGTATTACAACTAATGTCATACCTCAACTAGATCCCAGAAACATATTCTACCATCTTCAGATCCACTGACTATATGTGTGTCTGATTCCGTTAGACAGCTGTCTATCTTGTATTCAGTGTTCTGATGGCCGGCATATTCACCTAACAATTCACCCGTGTCTTTGTCCAGAAGACGTACAGTACTATCTAAGGAAGATGCTAGACTACACTGACCATCTTTGGTGAAGGTGACACTGGTTACTGGCTCTGTATTAGTAGGAAAAATATAGAGATGTCAGCATACAATACAATACAATACAATACAATACAATACAATACAATACAATACAATAAAACTTTATTGATCCTTGTCAGGACATTATAGTGTCTGCCATAAAAACAAAAACAATTTGAAACGAGTAGATAAAAACAATAAAACGAGTAAAAAAAAAAAAAAGAAAAAAAAAAGACTTTCACAATCAAAACACGTACATAACCAGGATATTCATCAACTTGGTAATTCTAGTAAGAGCACACATGCAGTTTAACCATTGGCAATGGAGGAGAAACTTTTACTCTCTATGGTTCAATTAAGTAAAAAAAACACTGAGCTTTCTATGTGCCCCTATTGGTGATCATATCGCCACCTAGAGGTCAGCTCCAACTAGAGAATTAGTCAAAATGACAATGGTTCTTTACTAAGTTGAACTACGGTACATGTATATTAAAACTTTCTGTAATTCACACAATTAATATTCAATGTTCAACAAAACATTTAGTTGTTATTTCATCATATACTTGAAGTGCAATATTCATAACTTATACACCCTCATGGGCTGATGACATAAAATACAGTGAGATAATATACCGGTTACTGTACATGTACAAGTGTATCCAACGATCATACACCCTGGTCAGCAGGTGTGATCATGTCATTATTTACCTGAAGTACACAATTCATTTTATACCAGTTACCAGGGTGGTGGACAATGAATATTTTCAACCCATTTTAGTCAACAGGTGGTTATCTCAATATTTCCCTGACGTAGTCGTACAACATTCATTATATATACCCTTTGCTTTGGGTCTGATACAGAGAGATATACATGTATATGTGATATTCCATATATCGATCTGCAGGTGATTATTTCCCCATGTCTCTCAGGTCGTATCATCCAGTAAAGTGTAATGGACTTGTAAATTGTAACTAAATGACTTACTTCCAATGCAGTCAACAAACAGCTGTCCCACTCTGAGGTCATAGCGTCTGATTCTACCATCCACTGATCCTGTCAATACTTCGTGGTCTGATACCGCTATGGATGATATACTGTCTTTGGCCTCATCTAGTACCTGGATGGGTTCCAAACGTCGTGATCTGCAGTCCCATATCTTTACTGATGAATCGATAGAACCTGGTGAAAAATGACACACAATCTTCCATTAGTACATTATGAGAAGAACACATGTTATATTTTGTCAGTGAACTTTAGGAACTAGCTAAAATAACTACATGTATATAAACTGCACAATGGACAGTGTAAATGTCATTGTAACCATGGCAACTAAGTGATGTAGTACAGCACATTTACCAGTCAAATAACCATGGTAACAAGCTAAGAGTTGCAACACCATGGAAGCGATGTTGAGCATTAGACTTACCAGACAAAATGACTGTAGATTCTTCATTGAATTTCACACAGTTTACTCTTCCGATATGTCCACGGAATTTACGAGTAGTTTGTCCTGTCGCGACATCCCAAAGTATGACACTTTTATCTCCCCCACACGATGTAAACTGGCTATTGTCACTAGATGCTGCAGCATCCAATACTTCATACCCATGGCCTTGGTAGGCTTTCAGAAGAAGTCCTCGGTGGGGATTCCAGAGTTTCACAGATTTGTCACTACCACATGTCAGACAATAATTTCCGTCCACATTAAAACGTACAGCTCGTACAGCACCTTGCTTGCAATCTACGGTCTCAATGAGTTTAGTTGGTAATTTATCGGACATAATTGATGAATGATGGAATGGCCGTAAATGGTCATGGAAAGATGTCAGTGATAAAGCACTTGCAAACCCAGGGCCATCAGTATTGAATATACAAAGTAAATTTGTTATGGACTTATTTGTGCAAGTTTTAACATATCTCCTACTATCTCTTTAGAAATTAGAAACAAAACAAACAACATACAACGGAAAAACGACAATGCAGGAGGGAGTACTCCTGCGACAATGTGTACCATGCATGGAGGATAGGATAACACTTCCGTTTTCTTTCTCTTGTAAAGCCCTCTAGGTAAGTGTGCATTCACACTGTGGTATTTATAAATCTTGATTTAAGAATGAAATAATTCTGAAACATTTTCAAAGGTTGCGTGGGGCAAAAATAATTAAGCGAATGAACTGCATCAAATATATTTTTATTTGAAAGACATGTCAATGATTTAAATTGATGTTTATCATACTATTCACGACCATTAAGTTAGGTGGCCATTTTGGACAACATGGCGGCGATCATGAAGGTGAGTAAAGTGCCGGTGAAAATCAAATTTTAGCGATTACATTGAATAGTGGGTAGATTGAGGGCTGATTTATGCGTAAATGCTGATACAGTAGATAAGTTCAGTCACTTTCTATGCTCATATAGTTATAATGAGCCATCATTACGTTCGTCTGTGACCACACTTAGTCGAGGCCTGTCGCCACGTTCACGTTTGTTATTGGTCAGTTCTGCTTCCGCGTCAGCACATCATAGAGATACATGGCCATCTTCGATGTTTGTATTGAAATGTCTATTGTAGCTACGCTTGAGAAAATGGCCTTAAACATGATTAAATGCGCTGTGAATAAATTACAAATTTGTTTACGTGGACACGCGATTGTCGAAAAACAATAAAATGCATAATAAGGTATTGAGGTAAACACCCAGGCCTTAAACTTTCGATCTGAGAGTGAGACAGGATAGAGTAAGTCATTCAATACCTTGTCACTGACATTTCATAAACCATACATAATGAACATTCATATAACCTTTCCACACACACTTCAATACATTACAGTTACATTATGTTTAAAAGCGTCAAGTAATTTCTGTCGGATCATTTCTGTCACCATTGTTTTGGCTCTAGAGGCTTGACTTGATCATGAAGGTAGAAAGGAAAATGATTTGATCATTGAGATAGAAGACCATATCCCATATGTTTCAATTAGTTCTTACTTATCAAGTGATTATTAATTTTTCACATTGCTTAATTAGCGAAATTAGCATACAACATGTAATTAATTTCAGTGTATGATTGATATTATGTATACTCAATATTGTCAAATTAATAATTAATTTTTATATTAATTGACTGATTGATTGATTAATAATGTTAGGCCTTCAACCCATAAAATAAAGCATCTTTAAGCTGATCATGTTCTTTTAACATGTCTTATTTTATTGGCTAAATTTGATATGAATATAGATAAAAATATGAATCAAAAGCATTATCACATATTATGCACGGATATTGTGAAAACTGTTGCAACTTGGTAGAATTTCATCCTGAATACTAGTTTAGTTAGAATGCACCAAACCAGTCAAACAGATAGTTTGGTGGTGATAGTGAAGTGGTTCCCAAAGTGTCTATTATTATTATTAAGTCAATTTTCTCTCAAATATTGCGTTTAATTTGCAGAGGAACTTACATGAAATTTAGGAGGTATTGTGCTACATTTCAATTTACATATTATTACCAGAAGTCCATCATTGTAAACCACGAGCCTCTTTTCGGAAGCGTGTAACAGATTTTGTTGCGTCAATTGAAAAATATGCTATGGTTTGCATAAATGTGGAGGTCTAAAATCAGTGGGTAACAGAACTCCTTAATGTAATTTACGTATTTTGTAAGTTAAAAAATGACATTTTTGTAAACGATGTGCATGTATTTCTTTCTACAGGTTATGGCAATAGTTTGTGTGTTACTACTTGTAGTAGTAATACAGGCTATGGCTGTACCAGCCAAATCCAAGTCAGTGACAGCAATACTTGAATCAAAATGGAGAAACACACCCTATCTACTTGAAATGAGTGAATATCTAGCTGAAGAAAACAACGACCATTTTTGGAATTTTATCAATTCTATAGCAGAGTTAAATTTAGCTAAAGCACTTGGTGCAGGTAAGTACTCGTATCTCACCCTCCATATGTTCTTAAATGTATATAGGGCCACCCCCTTGTCACAGAATAATGGTAGAATCATATTGTTTTTGTATGATTGATTAGTCCATGGGGAGAGCTAGCATATGCCAATATGAATGAGAAATGGGGTTCTATTTTGGATTTTTAATTGAAAAAGCTTTCTGCTGAGAGAGCGAGAGAGAGAGAGAGAGAGAGAGAGAGAGAGAGAGAGAGAGAGAGAGAGAGAGAGAGAGAGAGAGAGAGAGAGAGAGAGAGAGAGAGAGAGAGAGAGAGAGAGAGAGAGAGAGAGAGAGAGAGAGAGAGAGAGAGAGAGAGAGAGAGAGAGAGAGAGAGAGAGAGAGAGAGAGAGGATGAAAGATCAATGATAAGCAACATAGAACAAGTCGTCATGTGTAACTCCTTAATTAAAAATAAAAAAAAACTTTTCACAATGTTGACAAAAATGTTATTGTACAGAGAGGCAGGCAGGCAAACAAAATGTGTACACTTTTTGTAACTTTTGGCAATGGTTGAGTTACAAACCTCTGTTTGGTCTATGTTATTTCACATTATTTTCTAACACAAAAAAAACCCCTAGAGTTGTTTTATTAACTGAAAATACTGAAGTTCTACTCATCCACTTTACATGGCCATATTGATAATATTGGATGAAATGATAAGTGTTCATATAATATATATTTTGTAAGACTTTAATAAATTTATTATAGTGGATATTAGTTTACATTTATATTTTGTACGTACAAAATTGATGCATGTACCAGCGTGTTTGTTTTAAAAATGGAAATCACTGGTATGCCTGCATGAATCTTACTTTAGTGATATTTATGTTCTGTACATGTGTACGTACCAGCTGTAACTGGAGTATTATCTTTTCGATCAGACAACCAACTAATTATCATATATTCACTGAAAATTGTTAAAGGTTAACTCCACTCCAGGAAAGAGAAACATTTTCATAAATATGTGTTCTGGAGAGTCATTTCATGTTTCCATGTCACCTACAACTACTTTGCAATTTCAGAGAAGCATCAAGTTGATCTTGTACCTTTATAGGGTACATTTACTGTGGGCCAATGAATTATGTGAGTCAGCAGAAATAATATATTCATGGTTGCACAATGAATATTCATGAGCATTGTTTTACACTCAAGAAATAATCACTCAGGAGATATTATAACTATAACTATAACTATAACTATATCTTTTGTCGAAAATCATCAATTACTTTCTTTGTTTTTCTTGCTACAGATTCTCAAGATGAAGATATTTATCATTTGGGTTTGAAATATGCAGGACAATTACTCAGTCCAGTCAGACTTAATCTTTTAAAATTTTCATTATCAGTACGGTCTTACTCACCAAAAATAGAAATGTATAACCAGGTAGGTGTATCTATCTATCTCTCTATCTATCTGTCTGTCTGTCTGTCTGTCTGTCTGTCTGTTCATGTGTGTGTATGTGCGTGTCTGTCTGTCTGTCTGTGTACATATGTATGTATGTATGTATATATGTATGTATGTATGTATGTATGTATGTATGTATGTATGTATGTATGCATGTATGTATGTAGCTATTTATCTATCTGTCTATCTGCTGTCTGTCTATCTACTTATGTTGTCTGTCTGACTGTCTCTGTCTGTCTGTCTCTGTCTATGTATGTATGTATGTATGTATGTATGTATGTATGTATGTATGTATGTATGTATGTATGTATCTATCTATCTATTTATCTGTCTGTCTGTCTGTCTGTCTGTCTGTCTGTCTGTCTGTCTATTTTAATATTTGTTGGATGAAGGTTTTGTTCAATGATAACATACCAATATTTTTTGTAAGGTTGGGGAACCCTATAGTAACAGAATGGGAAATGATTGAAAGTGGCATATGCACTTAGTTTCCCATATCTTAGTAGCTGCGATACGCGATGTCTGCAAATTTTTCTGTAACATTTGGGTTGGTTGTGGCAACTTCTAGTGCTTAAGATACTAAAGTGTGTGCATTTGACTAGTGTCTGAGCCTTGTTGTATGTGTGAGTATAATCACTAGCCATTCTACAGATAGTACAGTTTTTGATGAGACATAACAACTGAAATTTAGTATTGTAAACATACAATGTAGCGAATTTGCAATGGAATGGAACTTATGTGCTTATGTGTCAACGTATGGAGTGGCCATTGTCTGCTACATTAAATGTGTTGGTTTCATCTGTGACTGGTAAGACTGAATGTCTGGACAATATTGGACATGTTCCAGTGTTTGATTTACATTATATTTCCTAGGTTGTACACCTTTAATAAAGACAATGTAAATCTACAAACAATTTCCCCCCCCCCCTCTGATACTAGAGTTCTAAAACCTTAAATTTAAGCAAGAGTTTTGCTACGATGGTTGATTCTATAAATACGTGAAATCCTTCATTTCTACTTCTGTTGATTCTTTTGATTAACAACATCTAGATAGATGAATATCTAACATGTATAAAATTAGACACGTACCAAATGCTTTTCGTTGTCAAAATTTTGTGTAAATTTCCACAGCTTGTTCGCCTTTGGCAACATTTTGATCGTTTCATTTTTCTAATATCGGTTTTTAGATGGCAAATGATTTACCACCGCCAGCTGGTTGTAGCAGTTTTATAGATATTCATGGAGAAATCACGTGTGATTTGTCAGAGGTACCCAGTCTTATCACAACAGCCACAGACAGGTGAGTAAATACATAGCACTTGTACTAAACCAGATCTCTCATCGATGAGACTTGCCTATTCTGTCTATAGAGGGCGCTGTTTATCAGGGGATTGCTTGAGTAGGTATGATACTGTGGGGAATTAATAAGAGAAAGCTGAAGTACAATGTACTGAGTAGTAAATACTGTACTATGTTATTCAGGACATCAATGTACAAATAAAAAAATTACAAATTTAAATGAGTTAAAATCGTCCAGAACAGTACATTATTGGAACCGTGAACAATGTATTTTCCAAATTTCAAATTTTCATAAACTTTTATCCAACCATACAGACACAATCAATCACATTGGCTGACTCAAACTAGCCCTTAACCAATCAGGTTACATACACATGGTCAACAGAGTTCGTAATTGGTTTGTATAACTTGACAACCAATAGCAAACTTTGTTTCTAACAAGGTCTTCATTTTAATGATTTTTGTAATTACAGAGAAAGACCCAGTATATACAAAGTAGACCATCAATACCCTGGATCAGGAAGTGGTGACGTTGTCGTTATTTTATACGGACAAGTTGGTAACCCGGAATCAGATTTCCCAAAGTATCATAAAGAACTTCAGCGCCTCGCTACAGGTGGTCAAATTATTTACGTACTCCGACACTACATTAAGGTAAGTCTCTCTAGCCTTGCCAAACTACCTGATAAGTTTCAACTAAAAGTCTAAACTTTCTTGGTATGGGTATATAGAAAGTGTTAGGACATAATTATACTGATATACATGGTGAACAGAAAACTTGAAATGTGTCGGAGACAGTCACACCGCATGCCCCTTATTGGTGGCTACCACTCATAGTATTAGAAATGATATTGATATTGAAACTTTGATTGATTGATTGATTGATTGATTGATTGATTGATTGATTGATTGATTGATTGATTGATTGATTGATCGAGTAGTAACATATAGTCAAACTTGTGTCAAGTGAACACCCAGGGGCCTGACATGAATTGACCATTATAGGGAGGTGACCATTCTGTCAAGGGTTCTTAATCTATTATGGATCATTGACTTATAAATAACGTAATCCCTCTAAAACGGACCACTAAGAATTCCAGGCTCTATTACCTTCCATGACATATTTAGCCATCACATTTTGTTTCATTGTCAGGATAACACCAGACAACGAAATATGGCCCATCAAGTTATGGCGTAGAGTTAGGCATTGAGAGTACAGAATACAGTGCTGTCAATGACAGTGAACCACATCAACATTTAATTGTAATCTGTTGCACTGTTTTCTGTTTTATCAGGACAAACCAGATAACAAAGTACGGCTATCAGGCTATGGGGTAGAATTAGCCATTAAGAGTACAGAATACAAAGCCGTTGATGACAGTCAGGTCAAAGATGATGAAGAAAGTGATGATGTCATTCCCGAGGGTGAAGATGAAGTTCAAGGATTTGATTTCAATACTTTAAGGTACTGTAACAAGGTCAATGAGCTGATTATATGAAATAGACCTTTTTGTATAAACAGCGCCCTCAAGTGATCAAAGGGTAGAATGTCACAAAACTGATACTGAAATATGTCAATCTAGTAAATAGTGCCCTTAGGTGATTAAAGGGTAAAAGGTCACAACTGATAATATGAAATGGTGCTTTGTGACAAATATCGCCCTCTGGTGATAAAGGGTGAAAGTTTACCAAACTGATGATACGAAATAGACCTTTCTGATAAATAGTGAAATCAGGTGATTAAAGGGTGAAAGGTCACAAAACTGATTATTGTTGTAGACCTATACGAAACTAACATTTGATGTAAATTTCACTTTACAGGAAACTACATCCAGAGCGTGAAGAGAAACTAAAGACATTTCGGAATCATCTGATTGAAACATCCAACGACATGGCACCACTCAAAGTGTGGCAATTACAAGGTATACAGTGATTTCCATCATTAATACTGAGAAACTTTTCCTGACAACAAAATTGTAAGAATGAATAATTTCTTGTTATACATGTACATGAAATATTGCTACTTATAGAGTCAGAAAAAGTACTTGAATAATTGCCGTAGATCTCACAATATCTTCAGGGTGAACGGCAGGTTTGATTTTTTTTTTTTTTTTTTTTTTGGGGGGGGGGGATTTTGGATAATTATTATCAATCTTCTTTTTCTCTGAGTAGCAATAATTTATGTTTAGATTACAAATTTCGGTACCTGCAATAACATTTTAGCTCATGCTAGAGGGTCATAATAGGACAAGAAGGTCGACTTCTTCTCACATGTGCCTATAGTAATGCATGTGGAGCGCATGGAGCGGAAATTATGGTGTCCACCAGGAAATTGAATGTTAGCTATTTTTATGATATGCCTAGGGAGAATTATTTGCCCATTTTTATTGTCTTTTTATCTTTATAAAAAATAACAAATGAGAAATAAATATGTGCAGCTGTAGGTATGTGTTGTTTATTCAACAACCAAGCAAATGAATTATGTATTTACACTTCTGTTAGTTACTTTTACATCACCGCATGTATACCTAAGACTCTGAAAAAATGATCCTGTGCAAAGTAGATCGCTGGAAAATGTTTAATGTATTAGGTATGTTATGTGAATCATGATGTTAAAGTGTGTAGATACATTATTTAAATATTAAATGTTGTATTTACAGATATCAGTTTACAGGCAGCCCAGCGAGTGCTGTCATCACCGTCAGAAGACGCTCTACGTGTTATGAGAGACACAAGTCAAAACTTTCCAACACAGGCCAGGTCATTGGTTAAAACGCCTGTCAAGAAAGAGGTCAAAGATGAAATGAAACTAAACCAGGACGTAAGTTGACTAGGCTAGAAATCACTTTAGTGTTTAATATCACTCATTGATATTCATGTGACTCACATATATCAGCACCACATGTACATGTATTGTACCATGCACGAGTCAAGTTGAACAAAAATATGGAATATATACTCTGATCGTTCTACATCATGACAATGCGTGTCTATGTCACGACAACACATGTCTATATCACTGGTTCTGCTGTGTTTGAAATATGAGTCAAAACATTCAGAATTGCCATACCGGTACATTGTACCATCATTTTGTGGGAATCCCAGGTAGATTTTACCTGACAGTTGACTTATTTGAAATGTTTATTCTCTTCATTTCACCAGCATATTGGTAGAACCCTGGGTATGTCACCTGGAGAAGCTATGATGTTAATAAATGGACTACAGATTGACACTGATATAGCTGATCCTTTTATGTAAGTATGACAGTTGAAATATGATAAAAACCACGAGAATCAGAAAAATGGTTGCACCTGGGAGACAAGTATTTACATACTTAAAGAACTATACAGTATAAATAAAGACTATTTATTATTACTGTTTTCGATGAAAATAAAAATTTTCATTAAATCTTTTAAACTCGTAACTGGTCGGTATGTAAGTATTGATAACTGCATCTTGTAGGTTGAAATAGCAAAGCAAATAAATGGTTGACGTTGTGTGCAAGTTTAGACTATTTCATTTACTGTTTGAACCCTGCAAGTTTTTTTTGTTTCTGGAAAATTATAAGTAATTATAAAATGATGTGAAGGCCTTTCAAATGTTTTTAGTGAGCCCCTGATATAAAAGGGATGCAGAAAATAAATAAATAAATAAATAAATAAATGTTATGCAAGTGTACGTCTATCCCTTGAACAAAATATGTGAATCTGGATCAGAAACTTTCCCATTGCTAGTTTGATGATACAAAGCAGAGTTTTGTTGATCACCAATATAACTTATGCAGTACTCGTATACTAGGAAAACACAAAGAACGTTGCAGAGTGTTGTACAAGGAAATATGTTGACTGTACAGATAATTCTTACCTTTACTTTATCTAGGTTGTTAGATTTGTTACGAAGTGAAACCAAACTTATGGAAGGATTGAACTCACTAGGACTAACAGTAAGTTGTGGTAACTACTAGGTACTGATAGTAAGTTGTGGTAACTACTAGTTACTAATAGTATGTTGTGGTAACTACTAGTTACTAATAGTATGTTGTGATAACTACTAGTTACTGATAGTATGTTGTGGTAACTATTAGTTACTGACAGTATGTTGTGGTAACTACTAGTTACTGATAGTATGTTGTGGTAACTATTAGTTACTGATAGTATGTTGTGATAACTACTAGTTACTGACAGTATGTTGTGGTAACTACTAGTTACTGATAGTATGTTGTGGTAACTACTAGTTACTGATAGTATGTTGTGGTAACTACTAGTTACTGATAGTATGTTGTGGTAACTACTAGTTACTGATAGTATGTTGTGGTAACTATTAGTTAGTGACTTACAGTAAGTTGTGGTAACTATTAGTCACACGTTGGTGTGGGAACTGTTCTGTGTTTTAAGTTTTTTGTGTTCATGAAACAGACATGTATGGAACAATGAACAGATACGATAGCATAATGATCCAGTTAAACAGGCCAGTCACATACAGTCAAACAGATACCTAAGTAAGCTGGTACTTTGATATTGAAAATGAAAAGTAATACATGACTAGAATGCTTGTCATTGGCATTCACAACAGATACATAATAGTGCCGTAAGTTTGTGTACATAATATAAATATCACACCTTAGGGTATTCTATTGGAGTGTTTCTCTGTTTTTTTAGGAGTGTTGATGTGTGCATATATATATATATATATATATATATATATATATATATATATATATATATATATATATATATATGTATATATATATATATATATATATATATATATATATATATATATATATGTATATTTATATATATATATATATAGTTATATATATATATATATATATATATATATATATATATATATATATATATATTTATATATATATATATAGTTATATATATATATATATAACTGATGATCGCAATATGCGTGAAACTCCGAGTTACACCCAAGAAAGAGTTCCAGTACTACCAAAACTATATATATATATATATATATATATATATATATATATATATATATATATAAATATTTAGGAATTACGTTCCTATGTACATGTATTTGTAACCATGGTGATTATATTTTATCTTGTTTCAGGGCAGCACAATGAATAAATTTATGCAAATTTCACCAGAATCCAATGAAGCATCCTATGCCATTGATATCAGAGACCATGCAGTGGAGGTAAGAATATGCAAACAGTTGATGTCAATATGCTTTACACCATCCCAACGTAACACCACTTTAAACTTTGGATCATCAACATACAAATAAATTTCAACATCTGATAACTGAGTGAAATGCTTTAAAGAGGCGATATGGGTGAGGATTAGGTATTTATTTTGGATTTTTAATTTATAAAACAATTTTATCAAGGCTTCCTACTTGGAAAAATCAATGTGAAACAAGATATACTAATCTGTGTTTGTAACGTAAAAAGCTGAACAGAAAAAGTGTGAAAAGCTTTTGTATGTTCACTAACAAATATTTTATGCATTCATTAATTTTTTGCAATCAACTGAGTTACAACCAAGGACTTGTGTTGTTTCACATTGATTTTTCAAGGAGGATGCCAGAAAAAAATTGTTGTATATAAATTACAAAATAAATACCTAATCCTCATCCATATGACCACTTTATTTAATCAAGGTGTACTTTATATTGATGTTAGCAAATGAACCAATGTAAAAATGTTATAGATGACTTAATGACAGCAATTTTTAATGAAGTGTAGCATTTTCAGTCATACGATTCGATATGAGGGATGTTACATTTTTGTGCCAAGTTTCACACTATGTTGCCACTAGAGGGCGCTGTTCACCCAAGTTTGTGAAAACCTACAATGATGTACATGTACAAGATGAAAGGTAAGATAAATATTCTCTAATTCTACCATTTTTCATTCTTTGTTTACAGTTCATCAATGATTTGGAGACAGACAAGAAGTACAAACATTGGTATGGCACAGTTCAGGACATACTTAGACCAACATTCCCCGGAATGCTCAGACAAGTCAGGAAGAACTTCTTCCATTTGGTAAGATGGATTCCATTTGCTTTAGATTGAGTCTTTCCATCCATGGATACCATTCAATGCTGAAAATGAAACAGTAACAAAGAAGGAACACTGTGTCGGAAGAATGTTGCACTTTTGTGCCAAGTTTCACTCACCATTTTGACACTAGAGGGCGCTGTTCTCATCAATTAGAAAATCAAAAACTGTGACAAGGCGTAACACAGTCATTCACACTTGTATATTATCACTTTAGTGTAAAAGCTATGATAGCTATTTTTGTCAGTTTTTGAGTTGTCTGTAGCCAATTACACCAAACTTTTACTTGAAATCATTCAATCTTTCTGGTTAGCTAAAATACCTCTCTACTAGCCATTGTTGGTACTGTACACACTTGCTTGATGTCCATGTGTAAATAGTGGGATAAAACAGTTGAAAATCATTTTATTGTTAATAAACAATGACAGAAAAACCACTACATGCAACAACATTTTTGAAACCACAAATTCACCCGACAACAGGTCTTCATGGTAGATCCAACCAAACCAGAGAGTGGTGATATATTAGAGCAGGCTGAAGCCTTCAACATCAACAACGCTCCCGTCAGAATTGGTATTGTATTTGTTGTCAATGACAACGATGTAGATGGTAAGCACGATGCAGGCGTTGCCATGGTGAGGGCATACAACTTTGCCAAGAGTGATTATGGATCAGGAGGAAAAGCATTGAGTTTCCTGACAAAGGTAAGTTTAGGTTTTCCTTAATTTATTCACCCGACTGTATTTCACAAGATGTTTCTCCTTGTATAAGGGACCGGACAGAATTTACGGCAGAGGGGGGGCCTGGGGAGAAATTGGGGGGGCCATGAAATAAATGGGAGGCTTGAAGGGGGGGCCATGAAAATTCTCATGGTTTGAAAGGGGGGGCCGCGAAATATTTTGTCATTGAAAAAAATTAATATGTTAGAAAATTTAGCATTGCATGAGATAGCACTTGATATCGCCTTTAATATTGAATGTCTACACTTTCATTTATGTATTAAAATGGAAGTGTGTACGTTTGTATGTACCTATTTAGTGAAGCATAAAAACACTACTCAAGATTAATTTGATACACCCTGAATTACTCTTATATACTCCAAGTTGTTCACACACACACACACACACTTACACACACACATATGTATACATACATACATACATACATACATACATACATACATACATACATACATACATACATACATACATACATACATTTTAGCACTGTGGAAACAGGTTCAGTGTGTAATTACCATCAAGGATACATATGTATATATATATATATATATATATATATATATATATATATATATATATATATATATATATATATATATATATATGTATATATATATATAGTTTTGGTAGTACTGGAACTCTTTCTTGGTTGTGACTTTCTTGGTAGTTCCAGTACTACCAAAACTATTACGCTCTGCCACTGCGGTATAGAGCACTGTCTTAGCAGATTGATACTCACCGAGTTATATATATATATATATATGGTAATATACTAGCATAGGACCTGTAATTTATGTGATTAAAAAGTGACCTTTTGGTGAAAAATGTAAATACAAAAACGTCTGGCCAGATTAATTTAGATAGGTGTTTTATTTCTTTCCTTAACACTATTCTTGAGTTTCACTCAAAGATGTGAGGCAAGACTTGTCTTTCTTTCTATCTAAAACCAGTGAAATTAAACTATTTCCCTCCTCAGCATCATCAAATGCATCTATCTGTACTAAATATTGTAAAGCATTTAGATGTCTGCGTGGTGTTAAGTGTTTTTTCATCAGTGACTTTGCACTAACTTTGGTAGTTGCCTTCTGGCCGTATATACTCATCTGATCACTGTGCAGTGTATTGAATACAATTCTGAATTTGCTGTCCCCATCATGAAGTCACAAATGCCTGACACTATAGGTTTAAATATGTATGGTTTTGGAACTCAAAGCATATTGATTACATCTAAGTATTCCACAACATTCTGAATTTCTTTGCACTTTCATGAATTCACAAATGTCTTACATTTAAATACTTGTGTATTGGTAATGCATTTGGTGTAGGAAAGTGAAAGCTATATTTGTCAGACCTCAGTGTGCATAAAATCCTTAGTTTGCTAGCACTTCATGACATCACAAATGTCTGACATTAGATAGTTATTGTGTTATGAGTATAAATAGATATTTGAATACACTATGTAGGTGATGTGATGTCCTTAGATACTCCCCACAAATGTCCCCACTACAGTTTTTCACAAATCACGCATGTGAATGTGTGTTTACTCTGTGTCTGTGTCTCTGTGTATGTATCAGTGAATGACAGTTAAAACCACCACATCACATGCCTTGGTATTAAGTGATGACTACTTATGGTGTCTAGTTGGGAAATAAACAAGATTATACCACATGTGTATGATTACATGTATGGTCAAAATGTTTTATTTTGTTTTGTTTTCTAAAAAACTTCCTCAACAACCACTAAGTTGTTTGGGCTGAAATAGTAACATAATAGTAGTACCAAAAGAAATATTACAGTTGTGCTACAGTAACAAAAAAAATTGTACTCTTTTTAGTTATTGTAGGGGGCAGGATATTGTGCACTTTTTTTCTTTTTTCCCCCCTTTTTTTTGGGGGGGGGGCCATGAAATTTTTATACTTTTGAAAGGGGGGGCTGTGAAATTTTGGTCACAGTGGATGGGGGGGCCAGGAAAAAAAACAAGTCAGAGATAATTTCTCCCCAGGCCCCCCCCCCTGCCGTAAATTCTGTCCGGTCCCTAAGATACTTGTAAGACTTTTATCCTGACAAATAAAAAGTCATATTTTAAGTCTGTGTGAAAAATGTTGTAGGGATCGCCCAGGTTTCCTTTATCAGTTGCAGAAAGAAGTTGAGAGCATATATTGTTGTCAGTTTGTGTATCAACTTTCCTATCCAGGCCACTGAGGGCGTCCTTCAGTGGTCTGGTCAATATCCCATTTGACGCTTACAAAAGGCCTATAGCAGACACTGTTGTTGCATCCAGTTGATAATGTACAGAAACAATGAGGACTGCTACTCACTGGACCTTTAAAACTGAAAGAACAATCTAGTTAAATAACATTGTCAGTTATTGCGTACAGGACTTGTACCCTACCATGATGTGTTTTTATGGTTGGGGGGGGGGGGGAGACAAAAATTGAGACTGGATTTAAGAAATAAAATGTTATATTATAGTAGTAATTGGTACCAATGGTTGATAGGAAAAAAATATGTTAAAACTTTATGTAGCGTCACGATTGTTATAATTAATGTTTGTTTTTTACAGATATACCAACATGCCAAGGGTGATGATGTGAAGGTAGAGCATGTAATAGCAAGACTAAAGAAATCATTCCCTGGTGAAAGTATAGATGACATTATTGGGAAGGACTCGGATTATGATGACAAGAGAGCTGTAAGTTGGTACAACACAATTTGACATATGTTTGTAGGCAGGGACAAGGGGAGTGGGGACAATCAGTGAGCTTGTTGAACAGAACCAGTTTGTACATTGTTCCTTTACTTTAGATAGACTGTAAGATAGGTCAGGTCGCTTTGACCTCACCGGTCTCCTCAAGAGAGCGGTTGACCAATGTGTGAGGGCGCCCTGTCATGGTGTACCTTACAGAATATATTTCAGACTACTGCAGTGAAAAATTCCACTACAATTGGTTATGTCTTGTTTGTGTACCTCAGACTAAAGTTGCATCGTCAACCAAGACACAGTTATTATATCTTTATCCCATTTATAGAAAACATTAACATGGTAGATTAGAAAATTTACCAAATGTTGAAACTAAACAGATGAAGTTCTATTTATGGGTTCAGATCACTATTTTGGGGGTTAAATCCAAAGTTAGATCTATTCATTTTGTCATTACCATTTTGATGTTATTGTCTTTCTTCCAGGCTGGTAAGGCTTTCTTTGAGAAAACAGGTCTAGGAGAATTACCACAAGTATTGATCAATGGTGTACCACTCAAGAAAGATGAGGTAAGTACATTGTATTAGGAAGTTATAACAAACTACTACAGTATGCATACTGTTTGCTATGTGTCGTGACTTTTGCTAGTATAGTACAATTGCTATGCATAGATTCAGTATTTGTGGTTTGGTCATGACAGTGTTTTCACACTGAAAAAGTCACATTTAAAATCAAATTTCATCTTATCTTTTTCCATAGCTGGATGATATTGCATTTGAAGAGGCTGTTCTATCACATATCTTACAACACACACCAGATTTCCAAAGAGCAGTATGGCAGGTGAGGAGTTTGACCTTTGACCTATCTACTCTCACCCTGGACTTTGTTCCTCCACTTTCAACCAGACCTGTGGCCTATTTTTTTTCTTCAAATTGTGTTATTGAATCTGTTGTGGTATCATGGTATTTGAGGCTTTATGGCTTCCAATATGCTATTGTTGTATTCTAGGGTGAAATAAATGATCGCACCAACATACTAGACTGGACCATGTCTAGACCCAATGTAATGCCAAGACTAAACCCAAGAGTATTAACACCAGGACTGACTCACATTGATCTAAGTTCAAAACCAGGTTTGTCTAGTTCTGTTTTCATCACAGACTACTACTATCCAAGATGTCTAAATCTGTCTTCTGTTACTTAGTATTAATTTTATATAACTGTATATAATGTAGATGTTATAGGTGGCTGTATACCTAAGAGATGAATGTGTGAAAATGAAAGTGGCACAATCGTAGTGTCCATCCATCTGTTTTAGCGGCTGAACTAGATTAGTTTATTAATAACTAATTTCTAGCCTCTCACTTGCTCTTTTGAAATTTTCTATGCAGCCTGTTTGAACTAAATGCTTTCATTGTTGTCATTTCCTGACATTATTTTGGTATGGGTGAGTAAAGACTCAATCCAGTTCATTGAGAGGTATCATGTGACAAACCTATATTCAACTCTTCATTATTACATAATATGTACCAGAGATTACTTGTACTGGTGTGTGCACATACTAGTGGTATTTTCACTGCAGTGCAATACTGAAAACATTGTTCATTTTACACAAAAGCGCATGGTTGCATAGTGTCATTTTTACGGAAATGTTTTGTTTTGAATAAACATATGGTATGTATTAATAACAGAGCCACGTGAGTGCCAGTGTGGGTACTAAGGGGTATTTGCACTCGTGCTTGCAGTGTTTTCTGCTGTGCTTTCACTCGCTACACTCATGAAAGTTCTGCCACAGAGAACACTGCAAGTCACTTGTGCAAATACCCTTAGTATGCCACACTTGCATTTGCTTGTCATGGGGTTCTGTCATATTATTGCATAATGAAGTTTAACCCGTATTTATTGGTGTTATTTCTTTCCTCAGCTGAGATTGACATTGATAATTTTGATGAGTTCTCTAAACTAACGTCAGGTGATATGTCATCCACTCTTGCACAGAGTATGAAGTATCTGACAAAGAGAGGTAAGAACTTATTTTTGAGACAAGAAAGCAGTACCATTTTGCAGTCTTTTGCAAGTTCTTTAAGACTAATATTTACGTACCAATAATATGAGCCAGGTGCATTTTGTTTGCATACAAGAAGACATATTACTCGGCACATTTTTTTTTTCTGTGAAATTCATGGAAGTTAATTTTTAGTGAAAATTTACAAGATTGTGATACTGTACAGCAGTATTGTATTTTTCTCTCTCATAATTTGTTTTGTTTTGTTTTGTTTTGCAAAAACAGATGACTACAGTATCAGACCAGCTACCAACTGGGTTGTGTGTGATTTGCATGATGCTAAAGGTAGACTCCTGTTCCACGAAGCAATCAAACAGATGGTAGGTGTCAAAGGTTATATTGGTTAATGTCAAAGGTCAAATTGGTAGTGTCAAAGGTCAAATTGGTAAATGTCAATTCCAATGTGACTATACATACTATAGATAATAAACAAAATCAAATTTGAGTGTAGGAAATTAGTTTTGAGTGAAATCGAATTATTTTTTGAGGTGTTGAATCCTACATTTATATACATACTTTGCATCTCACCCTGTTCACAGTGTTATGCACAATGTTAGATAAAAATAAGTGATTTGCTTGTTATATTTGTTATATTTCGATCTTATCATCCATATTTTTGCATGAACGTCCTTTGTTTCACATGTTTAGGTTTTTGTCTTGAGCACTGACCAAATATACACTTTCCAACTTGAAGAGAGAAGGTTGGACTATCAGGCACATTGATATTGTCAGATTATAGACTGTACAAGGTGCCAAAAATTTCATATAAAAAATTATATTTGTAATTGTATTTCGACTTGTTCTGTTGGCAGCATTTTTAGGCACTTCACACCTAAAGTTAGATGTGTATCAGTGCGCCGTCTAAGTCAATTTGACGCACCATTGACACACACAATTTCTAGTGACGCACCAAAACTTGGTGTTCCCTATCTCTTACAATGTGGTGACTCCCAAGAAATCACAGTTTTTCTCATTTTGACTCACAGCAACAAAATTTGGCTATCATTAGAGGGTACACTGATGTGTGTACTATTCTTCAATTCATGTTTTTTTTTTGGTTCTGATGTGGGTTTTTTTCACTAGAAATCATCCAATAAAGTACGTTTAGGAGTGATCCATAATCCCAGCATTGAACCACAGGAAGATACTCATTGGTTGGCAAAGGCTGTTAACGCTGCACTAAAAACACAAAACAGAAACTATGCCAAAAATTTCATCGTTAAAATGCTAAAAGATGAAAATATAGTAGCTATCGAAAAGGGTGAGAAGACGTTGGAAGACCTTACAGTTCATGTAAGTATTATATATTATTATTCCAGTGATGTTTTACCAAACTGGTCAATTTGATTGAAAAGTGGAACGCCACTCCAGAAAAATAAGGCATTTTCATAAACTATGAGTTCTGGAGAGTCATTTCATGATTTTGCATCACCTACAATTACTTGAAATTTCAGTGAAACATCAAGTTGATCACAATCCTTTATACATTATCTTTGCTATGGGCTATTGCATCATGGGAGTCAGCAGAAATAATTATTCATTGTTTAACAATGAATATTCATGAGATATGTTTTACCCTGAAGGGAATAAGCTCGTAGGTGTTGAATATTCATTGACAATTTACTTTCATCTCAAATTTTTGCCTCTTACTTCTTACATCTAAACAAGAGGTTTACAGAACAAAATGCGTGTATTTTTTTACGCGATAACAACACTTTTATTACTGAACACAGGATTGTGGTTGAAGGGAGAGATGTCTACATTCATTCAGCTTTTGATACTTCCCTCAATAACAATCATGCTGTGTTCAGCAGTAAAAGTGTTGTTATTACCCTGGGAATTGTGCCTTTGGATTTTCTAAGATAGACACAAACTAAAACAATTGTCCAATATATTGATACAACTGTGATAAGCTATTGAATGGACATTGGTTTAATTATAGTCTCAGTAGGGAGGCGTCTCTGCAAACTAGTTTTATTTATAGTTCCATGAACTTGCAGTGTAGCTGTTTTGGGACTTCCAATGTTTATACTATCTTGATCACAGGGTGATTAGAATCACACAACAGAGGAACCGCTATCACCCACTTGTGTAATCTACTACAGTGAAGAACAATAGATTTAGTTTGCGTCTATCTTAGAAAACCAAAGGCTTGATTACCAGTGTCATATCTATCAAGTAAAACAACAACCTAAACTTACAAAATGATCAACTTTGATCATAAATGTATATGTTACATATAGTCTTCTGACTAGCATGGTATGTTTTACCTGTATAAGTTTTCAGAGAGTAAGTCTGTACCAGGTCCTTTGTTTTTTGTAAGTTTTGTGCTTTCTCTTCACAGGGTATGGATGTGACTGCTTTTAATGACGCCTATGCAAAGAGTACTGTTAAATTTATCCAATCACATCAGTACTTCAGTCAGTTTGTTCTCAATGTAGCACCTGGTCAGAGAGCAGTACTAACCAATGGGAAGGTAAGAATTGTTAATTTCAGTCGTTTTTGTTCAAATTAACACCTGGTGAGAAAGCAGTACTAACCAATGGAAAGTAAGAATTATTAACTTCAGAAGTTAACTCACTCCTGATTGGTTGAATGCATACTATCACTGTACTACATGTACTACACTGTCAGTAGAGCTTTATGTCTGATTTCACATTGTCTGCTATTAACTTACTTCTGATTGGTTGAGCAGCAATTTTTGTTTTCGCATTCAACACTATTTTTATATGATGATTTTCACCTAGTCTCTGGCATCAAATTTTTGGCAGGCAATACATTTGTGATCACATGCCCTCACTGGCATTATACGGTATTTTGATTAGTTATGCAGACAGTAGATAAGAAATTAAAATCCAAGAGAGATATAAAAATAAATCCTTAATGTTGTAAGCCTATATGTCTAGTTATTATCTTGTGCTTCTTAACACATACTGATAATGGTTCTTTATAGATATTTGGTCCCTTCAAAAGTGACGAAGAATTTCTCTTGGAAGATTTTAATCTAGTGGAGAAGTTTGTAACTGGTGTAGCAGCTGAAAGTATACAGAAAACGGTAAGACTTTATGCTGATAATGCAATAACAAATACATTTATTTTTAATCTTATTCTGTATTTTGTAATGAGAAATGTTATAGAAATTTAAGAATACATCAATACTCTACAAGTTGTGATATTGGGCTTTCCTAAAGTGATCTCATGCTATACACCCAGTAAGACTGTGATTCCTGGCTTAGAACTGTAACTGTTTAACTCTTATCCTATTGTAGTGTAAATAGGAAGAATGGAAAACAGTGGACTGACTGTACAATAGATACACATTTATGTTCAAGTTAGGGAGTTAGCGAAATGTAGAACAGTGGATTGACTACAATAGATTATGGATACATATTTGTATTCAAGTTATTGAGTTACGATGGATTGTAGAACACATGTGGACTAACTGTACAGTAGATATACATTGGTATTCAAATTAGAGAGATAGGGTAGTATGTAGAACAGTGGACTGACTGTGCTATAGATACACATTAAATTTTGTATTCCAGCTAGGGAGTTAGGGGAATGTAGAACAGTGGACCAACTATACAATAAAAGCTTAGGGAGTTTAGGTAGAATGTCAACCAGTAGACTGATTATATAATAGATATGTAATAAGTCTTGGTTACATCAAACCAGGTACCCATTTATACAGTTAGATAGATCATAGCACAAGTGGTGCAAATCTTGTTTAAGTTGTTATGGCTGTGTTAGGTATCAATCATGCAATGTGCACAGTTTAAACCAGCTTCTCTAACGATTTGAACATCCATGCAATGACAGTGTATTTGACATACAATCACAGGTCAACAGTCTAAAACTAAGCAGAGAAGAGGAGGACGGTTTGAGTGACTTGGTTATGAAGATAGACGCTTTGTTGACGGCAAGTCCACAATCTGAGGAGAGAAAAGATGTCAGTTTTAGAGCCACAGAACATAGGTATGGTAAACAAAGTAATGAGAATATGAGATAATAAACATGGTATGATTTCATGAGTTTCCCTTTCATCCTATCACTGCTGTTCTGATTATGTGATCTAAGGCTGAAATGAAACAATATGAAAAAATGAATGTTTTCACATACATGTATGTATATGCCTTGTACCATGCATCATATCACATACATGGTTCATGACCATATACCTCAATTTAAAAAAAATGAATGTGTGAAACTGCATTTGGTGCTTGTATTTTTTCACACCAGTACACAAGGAGATCATAATTGTGACATTTTTCTGTCGTTGTGTCTTTCAGCGTTCTAACTTTAGAGCCAGAAGATAATGATTCCATTGTATTTGATGTGGTAGCCATATTGGATCCCTTGACAAGAGAAGCACAGAAATGGACAGCTTTGTTCATTTCACTAATGGACATAGCTAATGTTAAATTACAACTCTTTCTAAACTGTAGAGAGAAACTGTCAGAAATGCCATTGAAAAAGTAAGTGTATAGAGAAACTAAGAAATGGCATTGAAAATGTAAGTGTAGAGAGAATCTGAGAAGTCCCTTTGAAAAGTAAGTGAGGAGAGTGTGGAAAATATCAGATATGCCACTCAAAAAGTATGTCTGTCAACCTCGCTGTGGGCTCTCATAGTCATCATTCCATAGTCTCATTGACAGGCATTTATATATAACCCTATACTTTTACTAGAAAAACATTTAGGTCTCCTGTAACAAAGGGAGACCTAAAGGAAGGTGTAAAAATGGACAGTTTTCAAAACTTTCAAGCACACTTTAGGGATGATTGCACTATGTCACATAATCTCAATAAACAAACTTTGTTCGGGGGGGGGGGGGGGTTCTGGTGTTAATGCAATTGCTAGCTGAACTTCATGTTCACACTTCTAACCAAATTTCGAAAACTTTCACACCTTCAGTGATAACACGTTTTATATTAACTACTGAGATGTTGATTATAATTTACTGCTAATGGCATATACAGTGGTGGGTTTCTGGTACAATAAAGTTTTTACCATGTTTTTACATTGTATTGACCATAGTGGTGTGAGTGCTACAATTTTACAATGGTACATTATTCTTTATTTCAGTTTTTATCGCTACGTCTTGGAATCAGAGGTTGGGTTTAGACCAGATGGAAGGTATGTCAAATGTAATTCTGTTTCTTTGAAATAATTTCTTGTTACAATGTTTTTAGCATTCATGGCATCTTTAAACCACCCATTCTCACATTTATTACTGTACTTTATATTAAACAGCTTCCGGAAAACTTTCGTAAATTCTATTCCACTTTGGAAAGGTATCTTTTTTTGATTGATAAAGGGTCAATAGATATGCTGCTCACTGTAGACATATCAAATCATGACATAAACTTGCATTTGACACTTTCATTTTCAAGATTAACCCATGTAAAAAGTTGCCATTTGGCCAAAAAATTGCCCAATTTTTTGGTATTTGCCAAAATATTGGCCAATATTTTGGGAAGTCTCAAAATATTGGCAAATATTTTGGCAAATACCAAAAAATTGGGCAATTTTTTGGCCAAATGGCAACTTTTTACATGGGTTAATCTTGAAAATGAAAGTGTCAAATGCAAGTTTGTGTCATGATTTTATATGTCTACAGTGAGCAGCATATCTATTAACCCTTTATCAATCAAAAAAAGATACCTTTCCAAAGTGGAATAGAATTTCCGAAAGTTTCCCGGAAGCTGTTATTAGTACTCATCTGTAAAGTGACTTCCAAAATGTATGTCATGATCATAGTTCTGTACAATTATTACCCCATGGCACATATCTATATTGATGCAATGGCCCAAGTTACTTCCTCACCTCCCTGGGCAGCATACATGTACAATCGACTACAGCCACTGTAAGCACATAGGATTCACATTGCAACCCTCTGTACTATCAGGTCCCCAATTATACAGCTGCATTGAATGAAACACACAATTGTTGAGAAGTTGTTACACAACTTTATCAATTTGTAACTTTGGTTCCTGCATGTAATACATAAAACACTCTTTCCCAACACTGGTTATTGTTTTGCAAGATACAATGTAATTACTAATTTCTGGTGATGTATTTTGTGTTTAGTTTCACAGCAGGTCCCATTGCCAAGTTCAGTGATATGCCACAGGACCCATTATTTACACTTAATATGATTACACCAGAGGGCTGGTTGGTAGAGTCAGTCAGGTCACCATATGACTTAGACAATATCAAACTACAAGAAGTAAGTCACTTTGTACTTATTGCTAGAATGATGTTGGTTTGGTGTTTCACTCATGTGACATGTTTTTGACACAGAGCTAGACACATTTCAACTCTAGACTAACAATAACAGAGACACAATAAACACAGCAGGATCCTTTGCCCAATCACATTGAACACTGATAAGCACTGCTATTCTTTCACAGTGCAGTAGAAACAGGCTTCTAATGAAAACATTACACATTGACTTGATGATTTTTAATGGCTTCAATTCTTTATTTGCTAATTGGTAATCAACATATCAACTTGACTATTTCTACATCCCCACTGTGTGTGGCACCTATGTAATTGTTTCTTTTTCATTAGAAGTTGTCTGAGGGTGTGTAATAAATGTCATGTTGCATGAGTGAAACACCAAGCCTGCATCATTTTAGCTGTAAATATATGAAAATGCAGTTCTCAGTGTTTTTAATTTGACCATAAGAATAATGAACCCTCTTGATGTGTCTTAATATTATCTGTTATAGGAATAAATGTTAAGTATATATGAATTTAAAAAAAAGAATTCAGTAGTATTAGAATAAATATTTTTGTAAATACAAAAAATGTGATATATTTAAGGAAAAATTTCATTTTTGGATTTCTTTTATTATGATGTTTTACAGGTAGATAATTATGTGTATGGACATTTTGAGTTGGAATACTTACTACTAGAAGGGCATTGTATTGACCTGACGACAGGTCAACCACCTAGAGGTTTACAGTTTACCTTGGGTACTAAAAACCAACCCGTCACCGTGGATACAATCGTCATGGCAAACTTGGTAAGAGATGCTGATTGGCTGTTGTGCTCTTGAAGTTTCTGAAGATGTTAGTAATGATGAATACTGTAGGAATACTATGACATCATGAACAAGTCATAGAAAACACATCCCCTATCAACAACAACACTGACAACAACAACAACAACAACAACAACAACAACAAATGTATGGTACCATAGAAGTCATGGTTTAATGTTAAAGCTGCACTAGCTGCAACTGAGGCGTTTTTTTTTTCCGAAAAATATAATAACTTGATCATAATATCGTACACCCTGTTGTATTAGTTTGCATATCTGTACACATAGTATGATGCAATACATCTAATCAAATTGATTTTTTTGGGTCCGCACCCAAAAATCAGCACTCCCAACGAATCACAATTGCGAGTTCTTAATATTGGTATTTTAACAATTTTCATTGACTGTATTGTGGTTTTCTGATCGAAAAATGATACTCCAGTTACACAAGTACAGTTTTCATATGGTGACATTCAAAACCAAGCTTTTGCTCAAGATTTAAATTTGCTGCTACACTACCTATAATATAGACTGCTAATTAACATATACAGCGTCGTTTTATAAGTAATTGGCTAATTTTTAGTGAATATATCTCTCGGCAATTGATAGAAAAAATGTTGTAGTTGCAGCTAGTGCAAGTTTAATATTTGAATACTGTAACAGTTTCAGTATGAAGGATAAATACGTTTTCTTGTAACCTAGGTTACTGAGAAATAGCTTGGTTGAGTTCTTCCTTATCTGATTTTAGGGATACTTCCAACTGAAGGCCAAACCTGGTGCTTGGATGTTAAGATTAAGACAAGGGAGATCAGCAGAAATATATGAAGTTGCTAGGTAACCAATTAATACATAGCTTCTCAATTATATTTTTTTTTTGTTATTCTTGAGCTTTTTTTTTTATTGTGCTATCATGCTAGGCAGATTGATTTCGAAATTTTGTCTGTTTCTCATTACTTTCGGCTTTTCTGTTAATATTTTTCTATTTTTGAATTTTTTCTGTTCAAAAGCTTTGATAATTATTATGTGTACCAGTAATTATTGATATTTGCAATACTGAAAAGATTATTGCATGATTTTATGCAAAATTTGCATGCATGAACACTCAGACACTTTCTGTTTGGGATGAACACAATTGTATGTAGTAATGACAGAACCCCATGACATAGGCAATTCCATGTCAGAATTGGTACTCATTCTGTTTGCACTCTAGTTTGTGAGATACTAGTACACCGTGACTGACGCCCACACACATCGGTCAACCCCTTTCACACATACAGAGCAGGCCGGTGAGGGCAGAGTGACACAACATATCTTACAGTCTATTGACACTCATGCATGGTTGTAATCATAATCATAATAATCTTTATTTCTTATAAAGCACATTACATTAAAAATAATCACAATGTGCTGTAGAACTGACAGGAAAAAATAAACAAAACATTAAAGACAACAAAAATACACTATTTGAAAAACTGTTACCAAATTTCCAGACATTAGAAAAATACTAGTAAAATGGTGCACATGCAAGAAAGTAAAATATCTAAAATTGAATTATCTAAACAGGTAAGTTTTGTCTTTTAAACTGTCGACTGAAGAAGCAGTTCGGATCTGTGAGGGCAAGGCATTCCATAGATTTTGTGATGTTTTCTGCTGAATATTCACTGTCTTCGCTCTCCAAGTAGAATTGCAGAGATCATTATAGAAATTTGTGCTAATTTCCCAAGTACACAACCTTCGCACTTATATCATGGGGTTCTGGTATATTATCAGTCATGAAAACTCTGTACTGGTACAAAGCCTGTCATAGCAAAAATCCAAAATTTTGTCACTTTGTTAATTTTTGACAGCCATGGAGGAACTGACACCCCAGACAACTCGAATGATGTCATCGCTGTCATGGATAGTTTTAAAAGTAAAATCCTTCGTCTGAAGGTAAGTTGATACTTTACAAAACAAACAATACAATTATAAATTTCAAATTTGTACTAGTCATACACACCATGACTGTGATGATTTGTAGTACAAATTTGAAAACTATTATACTGACATGAGTTATTTAAATTACATTTAATTGTGTATGTAGTACAATCTCGCAAGAAAGTGAATATGAAACCTCCAAGCCCAATGGACTTTTATGTCACTTTTAAACATGAATTTAAAGAAAAATAAAGCGATAAAATAAATAAATGCATAATAACAAGTCAAAGGTTAAATAAATAAATTTTACATAACTAGCTAGGTCTGTACAACCAAGTTTTCCTTCTAAGGAAGGCCTTTTTTATAAATTGTAACTATCAAAAAGACACTCAAAAAAAGGAAAGGTAAAAAGACAACAATAAACAGCAATCAGGTATAAATATCGCATGATTGTCTCTATTTTGATATCTGTTATAACTTGGTCCACTTTTAGGTACAGAAAAAGCCTGATAAATTAGATGAAGACTTGTTATCAGGTGATGGTGAGGAATCAGATGGTGGTATATGGGATTCAATATCAAGGTAACTACATGTACAGACAAGGTGTTCACCAAATCTGTCTCTGTGCATTATTTGACTCAGCTTGTTTTTTTGAAGAGTCAAAATAAGTTTAAAATGTTGAACGCAGGATTTCAGTGTATGTGTGCTGCTTTGAACTTGTTTGGATGTTTGGGTTTGTTTTTTGTTGTTTTGTACCAGCTTGTGTGGACTGGTTTGAACTGGTTTGTGTAACAACTGGCTTTAGCTGGTTTTTACTAGCATCTAAGAACTGGTTTGAACCGGTTTGTGTGAACTGCCTGTAGCTAGTTTTACTAGCACATGTGGACTGGTTTAAACCAGTTTATAGAACCTGCTTTTTCCAGAATTTGAATCTGTTTGTATGAAATTCTGTGAATTTAATTTGGAATTTTCAGGTAGTGGACTGAACGTATGAAGTAGTACAGCAAATATTTGAGTAACTTAATTTCAACACTTTAATTTTTATTCCCAAAAATGATTTGTTTTACCATATTCCATTATTTTGACATGTTGACTAAGGGAATGAAATTTCACTCCTAAAAATCATATGCAAGTGGTGCATCTGTAATCATTGAAATTGAAAGAAGGTGTCAGTCATTCATTTTGTACAAGTCATGGTGTCTGTCTTGGGTGAAAGTCATTACTCCTTCAAATTTATAAAAAAAATCAGAATTTGAATGTTTGCTTTTGTAATCATTCTCATCGCAAGTGTGGCATTTAAGTGTTAAAAGTCATTCAGTTATTTTGAGCTCGTGTATCAGTTCTTGTAAGTTTGTTGCTTGTCAGTCATAACTGATAGATGTACCAATGTAAAATCAATCCATGCATTCATGCCCCTAGTATTACTATATAAGAGCAAACCTTTTCATTGCTATTTTCAACTCTAATTTCATGTTCTGTTTTCTGTCTGTCTCCTTTCCTTACGATCCGTCGCTTTCCCTGCATGTCTTGCCTTACTTCCTTGTGTGTGTTCTCTCTGTTGTGTCCATAACTGCCAATAACTTGTCTTCCGGTCTCTTTGCTTTCCATGGCTGCCAATAACCTGTCTCTGTGTCTTTCTACTACTGTTTGGCCGTTATACTCTTGTTCTATTCCTATGTGATGCTTGCATGCCTCTATGTGTGGCTTATATAGTTCATTTTCCAGTTTTACTGGAGGCAGCGGAAAGAAGAAATCAGATGAAGAGAAAGACAAGACATTGAATATCTTCTCACTGGCATCTGGTCATCTTTATGAAAGATTCCTTAGGTAAGTAGTACAGCATTTGACCCTTGACCTTTACACCCCTCTTGACCTTTAAACCCTTCTTGACCTTTACATCCCGCTTTTTCATAATGTGGCATTTCTTCTTGGGAGAAAATAACTGAAAATTCATGATGAAAAATTGGTTTTCCACCCCTCCTCAATTGAGTCCGTTCCCTGTTTAGTAAAATTTTTTTAAGTGGAAGTTTTTTACACCAAGATGGCAAATCTTGTCATCAATTTTTTTGATACTGTTGTAGAGATATCTGTGTTTGTCATTTTATGGCTCTCCGTTATCACACAAACAAGAAAACAATATAAAAACATATCTCTCAAACACTGCCACTAGAGGGCACACTTGTATGGCATGGTGAACATCAATACATTCTATATGATACCTTATCTATGTGTTTTGTTTCATCTGGTTTCAGAATTATGATGCTCAGTGTATTGAAGAACACACAGTCTCCCGTCAAGTTCTGGTTCCTTAAAAACTACCTTTCACCCACATTCAAGGTAAGTGTTTCAAGACATGAAACTTTATAGTGGTCATCCGATATGCATGTGTGATCTTACTTTTATCTGTTGACAAGTATGATGTGTCATATGTTATCACAGTCACTATATAATATGCTCTTGCCCCATCTCAAGTCTGATCACCATGTTGAATTTCACTTATTTACATGACATCAGTTTTCTCAGTAGTGTTACATTTCTGGTAACATCCATAATGTTGCCGTGTATATTTTGGGGACTTCCAGTGTTCAAACTATCTTGATTATAAGTGTAGTGTATCACTCTGAAAAACAAATAATTTTTAGTTTGTCTCAGTTGCTGAGTGTAGTATATATACATGTATTTGAAGTTTTCATATAATCACACTGAATTTACACTATTTCATCTTCCTCTTCTCCAGGAGTTCATTCCTCACATGGCTAAGGAGTATGGATTTGACTATGAACTAGTACAGTACAAATGGCCAAGATGGCTGCATCAACAAACTGAAAAACAGAGAATTATATGGGGGTAAGAATTGGTTATCTTTGAACTTGACTGACTTGTGTTCTATGCTTTCGATTGAGTTTTATGTAATGTTTGTGGAAAAGATTTATTTTTGACTGTTTTTGAAAAGGTTTATTTTTGACTTTTTATCAAGAGTGATATTAAAGTGGCAATATGGACGAGGATTGGGTATTCGTTTTTGGATTTTTAATTTATAAAATAATTTTATCACGGCTTCCTGTTTGAAAAATCAGTGTGAAACAACATATGTTAAGATCTTGTTTGTGACTAAATGAATTACAATCAATCAATCAATCAATCAAGCAATCACTCAATCAATCAAATTTCTATTGGGCCTATTTCCAGAGCAATGTTCTGTTCAGTAGTGCTGAATGGCTAAAGCACACCATAGGCTTTGGTGAACAAATAAGTCTGCAGTTTTGTTTTGAAACAATCCAGGCTTGAGGCAAAGATTAAAACAATTTGTAAAATATTTGTTATTGTACATACGACGTTGTACACATTTTTTTTTGGATTTTTCCAATGTAATAAGTAACAAACAAGGAATTGGTCTGTTGTTTAACATTGATTTTTCAAGTAGTAAGCCATGATGAAATTGTTTTAGAAATTAAAAAATCCAAGATATTAAAATACCAAATCCTCATTTGTATGGCTACTATAAAGTAAGGTTGTTTATTGATTTTATTTCAAAATTTAAATGCATAATACCATGTATTTGAATACTGTTACATATAAATTCCTCATGTACTGATGCCATGAATCAGTAAAAAGTACTAGACTGTAAGTCTGTTTATTCATAAGACCCAAACCTGCCTGCTTTCGTTTCATACTCACATTATATTGTTGTTTTTTCACAGATATAAAATTCTTTTCCTGGATGTCCTGTTTCCTCTTGATGTCCAGAAGATTATATTTGTAGATGCAGATCAGGTACTTACAGCAATTATTATTATTGATTTTTATTTATTTTTACCCTAAATTTACTCGAATTTAGTCTCCAAAGTGAATGTTATAGTTTCTAAGCTATCAACACTATAGTGTACTGAATTTATGTCAGTTTGCCAGCTCAAGAATAAGATTTCCTGAATTTTATTATTTTCATCATTATCATAAGCAAGACTCCAGAGGCACACCAGGGTTGTCAGTGGTTAAACATCATTGAAAACCACAGACCACTTTACAATAGTCTAGTGCTATCCTTTATTGAATCTTAAGATCCTTCTTCCAGTCTAGCTCAATAAAGTCCTGAGAAGGATGAGATGAAATTTAAAAATTCATCCACAGCCACCCACACAGTCATTAACATCATGTCTTTGTTTAATCGATCACAAAAGTCTGCCCAATGATCCGTTAGTGCTTATTGGGGAGAGTTACGTAATTTCTAAATATGGTATATTTGTCTGATCAGGATGTTACTTATAGTTATACATTGTTTACATCATTTATAACAGTTGGGGTTTACTCATTTGTATGAACAATGTTTGATTCATGATTGAGTCAGTTTGACCAGACGTGGTTATGAGAGATCACGTTGGCATCCAAACTAAAATATGACACCACAAAACACTCTAGCTTTTGTGAGAATGTAGCTAAGTGGTTAGCTTGTGCACCTCTTACCCTTGCAGACTTATTGAAACCCGCACAGCACTGGCTGAGTTTGACTAAAAAAATTAACCAAATCTGTATGTAAGCAGGCTGGTGCTCAGCTTGATTCTACCAAACAACGCCTGTTTCTTAAATCTTTCATTAACACCAGGGCACTAGGATGCTGCTCAGTGATGAACATTTAATAAAATTTCCAAATTTATTTTGACCAATAAAATTATTTCCATCGTTAGTACATTGATTTCGAGTTTATAGTACATTGATTTCGAGTTTATGGTTACTCTTTGCAATTGCTGCATCTTTTCAATCTTTGTGTTACTTATTTTTTTACAGATTGTAAGAACTGATCTTCAAGAATTAGCTGATTTTGACTTAGAGGGTGCCCCGTATGGCTACACACCATTCTGTGATAGCAGAAAAGAAATGAATGGATTTAGATTCTGGAAGTCAGGATACTGGGCTAGTCACCTCGCTGGTAGAAAATACCATATTAGGTGAGTGGCAAAACATACCATATTAGGTCAGTGACATACCATATTAGGTCATTGATAAAACATACCATATTAGGTCATTGATAAAACTACCATATTAGGTCATTTATAAAACATACCATATTAGGTCATTGACAAAACATACATGTACCATATTAGGTCATTGATAAACATACCATATTAGGTCATTTATAAAACATACCATATTAGGTCATTGATAAAACTACCATATTAGGTCATTTATAAATCATACCATATTAGGTCATTGATAAAACTACCATATTAGGTCATTGACAAAACATACCATATTAGGTCATTGATAAAACAAAGCACTTTTTGTCTTTGATTAGAGTCAAATTATGCTGATGTTATTTCTAAACAGTTCTAAATTTTGGTTGTGACTCCTACCAAAGTATCTTGGAATATTAACAAATGATAAACATCTAGGAAGCATCCTACTTGTAACCTCCAAATATTCTCTACCAGAAAATTATGCAAATGTTTGGTCTGCAAATGGTTCCCAGGGAGTAAGTGCATTATTAATTCTGGTGTATTGCATTCATGTACCAAGTGGTCACAACAGACTTGTAAATATAAATAATGCATTTTTACATTGGTGCTCTCTCTGTAAAGATTTTATGCAAATGGAGGTAAATCTAAATTGTATGCAGTATATATAATTTGTCCATGTTTGTATTTTCACTATCCAGTGCTTTATATGTGGTTGATTTGAAGAAGTTCAGACGAATAGCAGCAGGTGATAGACTACGTGGTCAATACCAGGGTCTCAGTCAGGATCCAAACAGTTTATCTAACTTAGATCAGGTAAATATGGTGACCTTGAACTACAGCTGAATTCCAGCAGAAGAAAGTAAACTGTGCAGGAACGAAAGTCGGAACACAGGGAGAAGAGAGCTCTCTTTTATATGAGTTTGCTCATCACTGAATGTTTGTTCCATATGTGATAATAACCCAGTAGATAAGAAATAAAGCAAATTGTGGCTGTAACCACACTCCTAATAATGAGATTAGTGGTGTTTTAATTTAGATAAGAGGAGAAGAATGGACAAGATGTCTTTATTTAGTCAATAAAGAGAGAATTATATAAAGCTGAAAGAGAGAAAAGTAGCCAGGGAAAGAAGGAAAAAAAGTTTTATATCAACACAAAAATCAACAAATCAATTGATCAATATCACAGTGACACAAAATAAGTTTTATTTCACCATAAAAATTAATCATTCAATTGATCAATCATTCAGTCAAATAATCAATCAATCAATCAATATATTGATCAATCATTTACACGCTCACTTCTCCCTGTGGTATTAGTTGAATAGAGTTTGTTGAGATACTCCTGACTTTTTTTTGGATTTTGAAAGTTACAATGTAATCCATGACTGTGATGTATTGATACTTTGAAATCGTACGTAACCGTTTCAGTGTTAATCAATATATCTTCTTCTTTTCTTGCAGGATTTACCCAACAATATGATACATCAAGTTGCCATAAAATCATTACCACAGGAATGGCTATGGTGTGAAACATGGTGTAGTGATAGTGAATTGAGTAGAGCTAAAACAATAGATTTGGTAAGTATAGGGGAGGGTAGGGGAGGAGGGGGACATGGTGTAGTGAGAGTGAATTGAGTAGAGCTAAAACAATAGATTTGGTAAGTATAGGGGAGGGGGTTGGAGGGGTTGGAGGGGAGGGGAACATGATGTAGTGATAGTGAATTGGGTAGAGCTAAAACAATAGATTTGGTAAGTAATGGGGAGGGTTGGGGGACATGGTGTAGTGATAGTGAATTGAGTAGAGCTAAAACAATAGATTTGGTAAGTATAGGGGAGGGGAACATGATGTAGTGATAGTGAATTGGGTAGAGCTAAAACAATAGATTTGGTAAGTATAGGGGGAGGGGTGAGGTGGAGGGGAGGGGAACATGGTGTAGTGATAGTGAACTAGAGGTTTATATTTGTAGTGATAGTGAAGTAGAGGTTTATATTTGTAAGTATAGGGGGAGGGGTGAGGTGGAGGGATACGTTTGTAGTGATTGTAAATTGAGTAGATCACTAGTATGTTATGAATTATTATGTAAAGTAGCCATAAAACTGTTCTTATCAAATGATGGAATGTAATACAAGTTTCTGTTCATTTATGGTCCAATGTCAGCAGTTGTAAATTCTCTGCTTTACTGGTTTTCCTATTTCTGTTTTCAGTGTAATAACCCATTAACTAAAGAACCTAAACTGACAGCAGCAATGAGAATTGTTCCAGAATGGACAGACTATGATAATGAAATAAAAGCATTCCAGGATAGATTATCAAATAATACCTCAAAATCCAGTAAAAAAACTCACCAAACAAAAAAAGGTAAGTCAGCTGAATTGGCCATTCCATACTGCAAACAGGAAATTGAGAATACAGCGCCCTCACTCAAATTAGGGGTATCATCACCTCATAGTATCGTTTTTAAGAGATTTGTTCCTTGTTATTCCGTAAGGAAGTGTACATCAGGGATGTTTTTCTCATTGTTCAGACATCGAAGAAAGCAGCCGTGCTCTATGATTAACCGTGTACCCTATACCATGTAAACCACCAAGGTACATACAGACAGGAAGTAGAGCACCACCATGGCATATTTTGGAAAGGCCTATTCCATGGAAAATACATTATTCTGAAAATGTATGCTGAATGATTGTGTCGTCCACCGTAGATGGATCAAAATCTAATCAAGATCTAATTTACCATTCCAAAGTAACTATATTTTACAGTCCAGCAGAATTCCAAGCTTACAGTTACATAAAAAATTTAATGAGATTTATCTAACAGAAGGATAAGTTGAATTGATTTCGCGTCTCAATAAAATAAATAAATATATGCAAAGTGTCACAAATATCTATATCAGTAAATAATAAAGTGAATAAAAATGCATGGTAGAATGTAAGTGTTTGACAATGTTCAGTGATAATTTCCTCTGTATAATAATTGAATAATAATCTGTGCTGTATACTGGATAGTTATGTCGAGGCGCTGTTCAGATTACACAGTTAAAATTTTGATTTGAAAAACAGTTGTCTGACAGAGCTGTAGAAAAAGTTAGTTTTAAAACAAAAGGATGGTCTTACGTAATTCTTATGGCTCCACTGATAAGATAACACTAATGTGAGAATGTTAGATTCAAAACATTGATTTAAAGTCCATGTCAGATGAGGATTGAAATTTGGTTGAAAAAACAATTGGCTGGCAGAGCTATACATAAGTTGGCCAAGAACAAAAAAATATATCCTATGTAATCCTTATGATGCCATTGATGAGATAACACTAAAGGATCGACACTCTGGTCTACAAGCTTTCCATTTGTCTCTCAACAAGTCCAGCCTCCCACAAATTCACTAATCACAATATTTGTATCACTAGAGATCAAACTCTTTATTTTATATGGATCATAATTATAATCATTTTCAAAGGGGAATTACAGCGCCACTAACTGTACCAGTATTAAAGTCGTTTTAAAACTCAGAAAATATATTTTTATGTTTGTGCAAAAATCATTTCTCAAGAATATCCAGTTTTTGTCTCTTTCTCAATGACATTAACTGTTTGTTCATTTCTCATTAACATGGATTTTTTATTTATATCCACAGATTCACATCAGGAGCTTTAACATCCAAAGAAGTTTTTTCTTTAGAAAACAAAAAAAAACAAAATACTAAAAACATCTCAACTTTTTCTTCAACTACAAAAGACTACTTTTTTTTCCTAGTCAGTAACCATAAGTTATGTTGTAGAAACTTCCTTGACTTTCACTTCCAGAACAAGTATAGCTATGTACACTGTCGGAAAACAAACTATGGAAATATGGAAACAGATTAATTTTCATTTTTGGAAGATTTATAATGTTATATCATCACGGCGTAAACAGATATGTTTTACTTAAACAGCTAATGAAAGGGGAACACTATTCTAGGAAATACAGACATTTCCATAAAAGATGGGTTCTAGAGAATCAATTCATGATTTTACATCACCTACAATTACTTGTGATTTCATAGAAATATCAAGTTGATCAGATGCTTTTATAAGGCATCTTTGCTGTGGGCCATTGCATCATGGGAGTATATTCGAAATAATATATTCATGGTTACACAATGAATATTCATGAGTCCTGAGTGCCTATTCCCTTCAGTGTAAAACATATAATGAATATTCATTCGTTTCCTGGAGTGGTTTTCCCCTTTGGTATGTGATAATGCTGTGAAATCAATAGAAAGTTACCGAGGTATGTATGATACAGAAACTGTCAGTGGTAGTGATTTGCCTTCAGTGGTATATTTATAGTTAGGCTAATGTTATTACAACCCTTGCACTCGTTGTCTAGAAATGCTATTGATCAGAACGTCGTTTTATCAGTAGTGGATATATAAACCTGGCTTTGTAGGTGCCGGAAAGTCCTCTCATTATCACACCATCAAACAGACATATATTGATACAAAATATCATTTTCTCTCGCTGATGTAAGTTCATGCCAAGTTCTTATCAGTTTGTTTATGTCTGTGAAAGTTAGTCATATTTGCCGTATACAATATGTCTAGCTTTCACAGACAAAATTAATAGAGGCATCGCATGCTTCTACATCTCAGGCACCCACCGTTGTTTTTTTTTTGTATCAAAGTATGACTGTTTGATAGTGTGATAAGGAGAAGACTTCTCGGCGCCTTCAAAGCCAGTTTTGATCGTCCACCACTGATAAAACAATGTTCTGATCAGCAGCGTTTCTAGACAACTGGTGCAAAGGTGGTAATATATTCTTCAAATCATACCATTTCATCAATACACCGAAATAACCAACTATTATAGGGTATTTGTGACAGTTACAGCATGTATTACATTCTCTTTCATACCAAACTCGTCATTTGGTATAATTTTTTTGAGCATTTTCTCACATTTTAACACATTCTTCCATGCAAAACATTGTATATTTTCGTGATATTTTGTTGAAAACAATGTAAAACAAATTCCCATGATTCTGAAAAAAATATAAAGCTATTTCATCAATAACATTTTTAAAATGTTGTGTCTGTCAAATCTTTAATTCTTAGTATAAGTGATGCCTTCTACCATATCAAATTGTCAAGCAACACGGCATAATGATGAGCAATAATTACCCATGACGCCCTCAACGTTGGGGTGTCCGGATTGCTCTTGTTCTGGTGTCGGTTTAGCGCTCATTTCCAGTCACGTTGACTCGTGACATTGGTATCATTAACGGACATTGTATACCTTTCAAAGTGGAAATGTATCCTGTTTGGCTGTGTTCTTCACACATACGTAAATATACTGTTAGAACTTGGAAGGGGGCGAAATGTCGATGCCGACGAAAGATGCGAAATCACAACTTGTGACGTCGACTTGCTCATTATGGCTCTTCCATAAGGTGTGCACTAACATTGAATTGCCTTTTCGGCCTCTAATGAAAATAATTTTCCGGGTTTTTCTCGTTAATGGAGTATTTTCATCACAGCAAAATCCGTCACTTTATGAAAGTCATGGTTTACTAAATGAGAGGGTCAATATTGCGTTGATTTTGAGTGTTTTGAGGGAATGTATGAAAAAGTCGAATTTTCGAAAATGATGACGAGAATTGGACAAATGTAGTGCCCAGAACTAATCCCTGGGGCACTCCACAAGTTACTGTATTTGATGCCGCTGAACAAACATACTACTGGCGATTGTGTTAATAATCCTAAAACCACAGCAAGGATAAACCTCTAAATACTATAATGATGAAGTTTGCACAACAGTTACTGTACATCATGGTTGACAGTATCAAAAGCTTAAGCGAAATCGATGAAAATTTATTTCTTTAAATGTCTCTCAAGTGCCCACTTCATTAAACGATATCTTTAAAAAACGCCTATAAGGATTACCTTTATCCGGGATAAGATTACGACAAAAAATAATACAGATTTCCGAACAATTTACTCGTTGCTGTATCAATAATAAAATCAATGGTGACACAAAGGTGGAAATGTCACAAGGCTACAGTGTATTAGTTAATCCGGCTATCACAAACTTGTCATCGGTGGTTTTGATCTTCAGGGAATTTATACAGCCAGCAGCGATCCCTTTGGAACGCGATGATATAGCGTAAGTTTAGAATCTGTATTCTATTGTATACCGGACGTTTTCAAGAAATCGTCGAAACCGAAACAGATCGACTTCGCTTAATATTTTGAATAGACTAATGCATTAACTTGATATTAAAGGACTGTCATTTATAACTGGCTTGAGCTTAATGTTTTTGATGGGTTCACTACCGTTGTCCCCCTGGGGATGGGGTGAAGTCAAAGTTACTGTACATTTATAAGGCAAACAGATAGACAGCCAGTCAGACGACAGCCACACAATACTATAACATCATCTTCCGAGTAACGGAAGCCAAGAATGCAATTAAATGAAGTCTGCATATTTCCTTAAAACGTTCAGGTTGCGAGGTTAAAAACAAGTCGAATAGTCTCCTTAATGGATCAAGTTTAATGACGTCATATGACGCCAGTGGACATTTCAACTGTTGTGTTCGTGCGCATGCATTTATATATGTCTATCGTTTCCTAGGCATTTAAAGTCAACGTTGTTCGCCAAATCACCCATTCACAGTAAACTTGATGAAACGACTGACGCATTCCTTAGTTATTCTTCACCTCATAAGAGTTACTTCAATTCATAGTCATTAGTTGGGTATTTCACGTTTATCTCACAATATCCAGATACTAAATTAATCCGACGTAATTGTGTATTGTTATCCCGCATTCTGTCGTTCGCTATCAACTCTCCAAATTAGAGATTCAAACTAGAAAAGATTTTCAAAAAATGAACTCAACATATTCATGAAATGGTTGTTTTTTCTTGTAATGAATCAATTCTCGTGGTTGAAAGTTAAACAATAGAGTAAATGTGTATGCCTTTCCAATTTTGTTTGTTTGTTAGATTATAATTCAAATTTGGATTTTTAGTGAAAGGGGATGGACCGGACAAGCCGATTTTGAACGACGAAAGAATAAAGATTTTCGGGCAATTTACTCGTTACTTACTAAGAATGGAGTCGATGTGACACGGAGGTCACACGAAACAATGTGTTAGATAAGCCCCCTATACAAACTTATCATCGATAGTGTGGGTTATCCGGGGATTTTTCTTATACATCTCAACAATAATTCTATTACATTAATTCTATAGGATGAACACAAACCAAGAATATATATTAGTACTTCATCTTTCTTAAGGCTATCCAAAATATATAAAATAGCGACTAGCTTAAGGGTTCCTCCTCATTCTGGGGTCTTACTGTGGTACAAGTTAGCAGGTAAGGACAATTTGTGTTATTTGTCGTGACAGCTGAAAATTCATAAAGTAAACAAATTTACACTGTCGACAGCTCATTGGGATTTTTTTTTCGTCTGGTTGATTTTAGGGGCACACTTTTCGGACTAATGGGGCGCAAAATGTGCCGTAAACCGTCACAACATCTATCCATCATTTGGACAACTCTGACGTCAGAATCACTTGAACTCTGACGTCAGAATCACTTGTTGATGAATGAATATCAATCTTGGCAGTTTCGGATCATTACTGTCGTCAAAACCAAGGAGTCTCCCGCCAAATTTATGCGAACAAAATTTGTTCTTTTCTTTGACTTTCAGGCCTCATTTTTTGTCTAAAATCATGGGTTTTAGCTTCCAGGGTACGTACGTTCACATACACTCATTCATACAGTAACATAAATGTCGTTAAAATCGGTGAAACTTGCACCATGACTGACTTTTTTAATAGTCCGCCTTACATGGCTAATTCAAGTTGCCAAGAAAGACAAACACACCAGGTTCATTGTACAAGTAAATAAATACGCCACCGTGACAGTGCGATTCACACAGGCTTCAGTTACTGTTTGATTTAGTCAAGAGCATGTCATGTCATATCTCGGATATTCGATGTTCATTTGACCGAAGTCTCAAAATACCTCATGCACACATCAAAGGTTACACATTGTACCGGCCTTGCTCTCACTTTATGACTCCCCCGCAAGGTCCATGAAACTTGAACAAGCTGAATTTGAGCATGACAAATGCCATCAAACAATCACTCCTTCTATTTTCTCCCTGTTTTCTGATTTAGAAGTGAAGTGAACACGTTCATAGACACACAGCCAGCTATTATGACTTCGAACAACTTCTTCAAAGAATACTTTGGACTACTAACATTTGAACATTCCCATAAAATTGTAAACAAATTCCTGTTTTTTTTCTTGTTTTTGCTTTGTTTTTGTAATTTTTGACATGTTCTAACTTAATTTAATTGTAGAAAGGAATTCGAGAAATGTGATATCCATGAATTCAATCACGTAATAATGCTAGGTGAAAAGACAACGTATTGGATTATGACTTTTTTTGCAAACTTTCTTCGCGAGATTCGTTCACATATAATATATTATGTGCGGAAGAATTCACATACATACATACATACATACATACATACATACATACACACATACATACATACATACATACACACATACATACATACATACATACATACATACATACACATACACGCACACACACATACATACATACATACATACATACATACATACATACATACATACACACACACACACATACATACATACATACATACATACATACGTACGTACGTACACACATACATACATACATGCACGCACACACACACACATACATACATACATACATACATACACACACATACACACACACACATACATACATACATACATACATACATACATACATACATACATACATACATACATACATACATACATACATACATATTTATGAGTGAATTAATAATTATATTTAGTTTTAATAGACGATTTTAAAGAATATAGTTTGTCAATGGTATGTTCTGTTTTAAAAAAATGGCCCCAAAGAAGAGGTGCGGATTGAAATATTTGTGATCAAATAAATCAAGGTTTGTGCCTAGATTTTGAGAGGTAAGAGTAGATTTGACCCAAAGGTGGCTAGCACGTGTACTAAATAGAAGTAATTATGGTCAACGACATCATATATACATCACCATACACTTCTCCAACCAATTAATAACACACTGTGTTGGTCAGTAATAAGAGAGGCATGCACGGTTGAAAGACAAAAACAACAAGGCAATGCCATTTGTCATTTGTGTGCGGAAGTGAAAGAATAATTTGGCAGACGCGGTCGGCTTCATCTCTATGGCCAATGCTACGGCAGACGATTTTGAAATCGTGCGGTTTATGATGGCGATGAAAAAACGATGTAAGTTGAGTATATGTTTGATTTCCGTTCTTTCGCCAGGACTTGCGACTCTTAGAAAACATTGTACATTAAGATATATATAACTTTACTTTCGCCGAACTTTGATCTTTAGGTACGGATTCATGTTTTGGGTGACTTTTTTACTCTTGAGTAAGTGTCTGAAAGGTTCTGTGTCTGTGTCTGTGTATGTGTCTGTGTCTGTGTCTGTCATGTGTCTGTCATCTCTCTCTCTCTCTCTATCTCTCTCTCTCTCTCTCTCTCTCTCTCTCTCTCTCTCTCTCTCTCTCTCTCTCTCTCTCTCTCTCTCTCTCTCTCTCTCTCTCTCTCTCTCTCTCTCTCTCTCTCTCTCTCTCAAAAAATTTCTAGTGAACCAACCGAGTGAATGCTGTAACTGTAACCCTGGAATTGGAAGCTATCGTGTACTAGAACACACAAAATCATACCTTACTTACATTGTAGTCTCTTCATTATATATATATACATGGCCTATTTATACCAATTCTTACCACTTATATGTTTTCTCTGTCCTGTCCGATTTGTGTTGAAATTAAAATGAACAAGTGAATAAATATATCTCTACCTTTTTATCATGAATTATTTTGTACAAATGCATCCTAAAGGTACCATCTTAACAATGGAATGTATTTCAACTTTCCCATAGAAGTATATGAAAAAATGTTTTGTTTCATTTTCACACTTCGGGTATTAGACCATACAAAAGGTATTGTCGCATCTGTTGCTCCCCGATGGATATGATCATACTTTTCTCGAAATCTCTTGAGTTGATATCCTCTATGTAAAGATATCAATGAAATGTCAAAACATTCAGGAGTAATCTTGTGAACTGCAGGTTTAGTCTTGTGGGGTCGTGATGGGCGAATGGTTAGAGTGGCCAGCTTGGAATCTGCATGTTTACAGGTTCGAGCCCGTCAATGCCGTTTTCTTCGGAATGGCTGAATTCCTTTTGGGTAAGATTTGAACCACGGTTGTATGCCTTTGCCCACCCAGCTGTATAATTGGGGATCTGGTAGGATAGAGGTTGTAATGCGAATCTTTAGTCCTATGCGCTTATAGAGACTGTAATGTTATGGATTGTATGCTCCCCAGGGAGTTGAGGAAGTTTAAAGGGACGTTGTGCCGCTTTAGATTCGTACCAGGGGTAATAATTGTAAAGTGTTTTGAGCAAAGAGTGGATTGTGAAAGCGCTATCTCTACATAAATAAAACAATATGATTGCTATTATTAAACTTAAAACAAGGGGAAACAGCCCATTTTTGTATCAGGAACATCTATACTTCCTATACAGTGGTGTGATAGGTATGCCACATGTACAAAACAATTACATCATCTAAGTAGTACAATGCCAGATGACAAACAGTAAGTCAGGAAATGTAAGAATTTTGGCTTTCGAAGTAGTCACGTCCATTTATATCCCTTTTTCTTCCAAAGTTAACTGTCTACAAGTACGTTGCTAAAAAAAGGCTAACCCTAATGTCTCACGTTCACACGAAATTTTGAAGGACAGTGCCTTGGGGTTGGCGGGAAAAGATACTTTTTTCCCTTAATAATCCATATCAGTGGCGGGAAACGCTTCAGGCTAAAACAGCAACGGAAAAGGGCTACACCTTGAATTGGGGTTTAGAAGAAATTTCGTTGGCTTGTGTGAATTTCTCTGGTATGCAACAAGTTGAAACTAAAACAATAATGAAACACATATATTAAAGTGGTGCATGCCAAGTTTATAAGAAATCAACAAAAATACATAAAAGCTTGCTTACACTACTCTAGTTCTGTATATGTCGTTATTGTCAATACATGCCGTCTATATAACAGTACAACTATATTCTGGCATTGTTAGTCGTTAGACAGTTAATTGCATAGTAGGGTAGTAGGGATTGTTGTTGTTGTTGTTGTTGTTGTTGTTGTTGTTGTTGTTGTTGTTTCAAAAGAGACTTTACAATGGCCTGCATAAAGCACCGTCCTGTTTTTATGTATAGAAAAAATGGACAATCGTGGTTTCCACGACTACAAGTAATGTCAGTGAACTTTTGTCAATTATGAATTTCAAAATAAACCTCTCGTTCGATCTGATACAGTAGCTATTGATTCCCAATGCTCTCGGTAGAATCCTTAGATTCTTTTTAGAATGTTATAAAAATTTTCCATTAAAAAGTTTGTCGATTACTGTCAAGACTTGAATTCCATTCTACTTCACTTTGAGAGTTCATCAAAATCAACGTACCATACTGAAAATAGGAGAATATGGGAACTTATGTCAGATCGCGCACAGTGAATTGTCACACATTTCTTTTGGCCTTTGTTTAAAAAGTATCCGTCCCCTGTAATCTTTCACCAATGTGTATTGTCATGTTTTAATTGCCTGGTAACTGAGATGTTTGTATATGTATCCAGTTTTTTTTTTAAATCTCGTCTTAATGAGATGTTTGTATCTGTATCAATAGTTTTAAAACCCCGTCTTAATCCCTTATTTTATTACAATGACAACATACCTATATGTTTGCCATAGGTCTATGAAAGAGTTTACACGATTGGTCGATTCTATACAACCGTACAGTTTTGAGCAAATTGAACAGTATTGTAATTGTAGGCATTTGTGCATTGTTAATGGTGCCATTATTATGTTTTGTGTATTTGTTTCATACGCAAAAAACATATGTCTTTCCGATGAGTGGTATATGGGAAACAGATTTTACACCAAGTTTAATTTACTTCCGTAGTTGGTGTAGTATTTCTTGAAAATGTAATGTGTTAGTGGTATTCTGTAATTTGTTACGGTCAGTGCTAACTCTTAAAATGAGCAAACTAGTTTGCGGCATTACGTCATCTTTTGATGGGATTACGTCACCTTTTGATGGGATTAGACACAAGTCGTCATCAAAGATAATGAAGATGGGTCAGTTGGTTTGTTCTCCAAGGAAAGACACAGTGGTGATGGTCAGAAAGCATTTGCAGTGAACCAAGAAACGTTGATCAGTGCCTTTGACACCATCTACCTTAATTAGTACGCACTTCATTAAACAAATCTCCAAGTCACTGAATAAGATTGGACTAAGTGTCCCGTTACTAACGTGCTTACTGTTATCCCGTAACTGGAAGTAGACCACGTGAAAGCAGCGCGGCTGATGTTTGTATTGTGATGAAGAACTTTCGGAAGCCACAAAGAGGAGTAACGTTTATTCAGGCATCTTCTTATAGTGCTGAATTAACTAGATCGTTAATTATAGACCGGATCGTTAATTATCTCTCTAATGGTCTCCCAGCTTCTGTTGCTGTATCAGACAGGGTTGACATTGGTACGTACAATTAAGTATGTCTCACGGCGTATCGACATCGATAGTACTATTACCATTTCTTGAAGTGTTCGTTCATAAAAGTTTTTTTTTTCACAATTGAAGTATTCTCTTGTTCAGACAAGGTTGAAAGAAAGCCGAGGTTTTTCATCATGAAAGTGGTGAAAGAAACTGCGACAAACTAAACGAATTGTGTTCTTGAATAATGGTACCGTACGTTAGTAGGTCGTTTATGTATTTACTAAAATAGAATCAAAGTACATTTGGTGGTGGTGGTGGTGGTGGTGGTGGTGGTGGTGGTGGTGGCGATGATGATGATGATGATGATGATGATGATGATGATGATGGTTATAATAATGATGATGATGATGATGATGATGATGAAGATGGTGGTGGTGGTGGTGGTGGTGGTGGTGGTAATGATGGTGACGATGGTGATGATGGAGGTGGTGGTGGTGGTGGTGGTGGTAATGATGATGATGATGCGATGATGATGATGATGATGATGGTGGTGGTGGTGGTGGTGGTGGTGTTTATAATAATAATAATAATAATAATAATAATAATGATGATTATAATGATGATGGTGGTGGTGGTGGTGGTGGTGGTGGTGATGGTGGTAATGGTGAAAATGATGATGATGATGATGATGATGATGATGATGATGATGATGATGATGATGGGGGGGGGTGGTGGTGGTGGTGGTGGTGGTGGTGGTGGTGGTGGTGGTGTAGAGATTTATAATCAGTCATATTTGTTGAGATAATTCCCTTTATGACACGAGGTAGTTGGGACTATTAGAAGTATAATACCGACATTGAAAAATAATCGAATTTCAAATTGAGAACACCTTGGGCGAACATGCTGGAGCATCGGTCAAATTCGGTGTATACTTGCATGGTGTCTTCTGCAATTGCCACGTGGTCCAGTTACAGTAGTAGAGGGGGTGGTGCAATGACACGTAAGAGCCACCTTAAAGTTAAAACAGGTTGGAGGTTGAACACCATAGTTTGTACATGTGTTAATATTGGCCAAGGTCGGTCTTATCAATGCTTCACTTTCAGAGATCTACCAAAAACGTGAGCTACCCATCTTCAGCTTATAAAGCCAAATGATGTAATTATGAACTTTACAAGACAAGACATGCATCCGGTGTTTTATTTATCGAGGAAAAATACGTTGTCATGCCAACTCGTATGTCACGGCATATCAAGGCGGGGACACCCAACTGACTTAGTCATAGAGAAGGGAAAGTTGTAGAAGAATACGCATGCGTGGATCGCTTTAAGTTTGACTCGTCTCATAAGCCCATTGACACCCTTTGTTACGCAGCATATCTCTGTATGGTGTCTCTCTGTTTGCTTTTTCTAAGACACATCAATGCATATCCATAGACGGTGTCCAACAAAAGAGCTTTCAGATATTGGTATAATCATTCTGTAATGCCCTAGTGTCCGGCAAGTATACTAGTACATACAGCCACAACAACTTTAAATTTCCAGTCACCTTGTTTGGATGCACAGCTTCGTAGATGTTTACGATATCGCGGACTTGCCCGCTGGGGTAATCATCACCATCGACCGTCATCACACCTTGGGGAATACAAACTGATCGGTGGTAATCACAGAGGCGTACCTGGCTAACTGGTGAGTTGTACCGAATATTGATGTATTTCCAGCTCTGAATTGTGAGACGTGATGTTCTTTCCTCGGGGAGTTGCGTGCTGTCATATTATATGACCATAGTGTCATGAACTAAGAGGTCAGGGCATCATACAGGCCAATATACGAACTAATGATTTTGTATTGAGAAGCAAATGTTCTAACTTAACAACGGAAAAAGACAAGTGGTAGAAGGTTGACATTTCGTTCAAATTACTCGCGGCCCGTTCTTTATTTCGTTTCATTTATACCTCAGTGTTCAGTTGAGCGTTTTGTTAAGAGATTTACTTTGTTCTGTTCGGAATGTATGCGAAGGACTTCCCCGAGGCTGTTCAACGATTTGGTGAAAGAAATCGTGTCTAAATCCCCTAAAAAGCTCCGTTGCTTCTGAACAAATCCATTTCGATGTCAGAAGCACAAATGTTGCTTAATGACTCGTGGCAAGAGTAGTCATACCTGCGGTTAATCCATGAAGCCCCGGGGTTACTTAAATTTACCATGAAATGCACTAAATTGGAATACTTGGGGTTTGTTGTAGAAGTGGAACACATTGACACGGGCAACATTTGTGTCTGAATCCTTCCCACAGACTCTCAAGAACACATTTTTTGCAACACATCACGTTCTGCGACAAAATGAGGCTATCTAAAACCACTTCTCAATCACATACTTGCTGAAAGTCCACGAGACAACACAGCATTTTTTAGAGCTAAAGTTATTATAGCCTACACGCTGTATTGAATGAAAAGTAACCCGTATAAAAAGCATTTGTAAACAAAACGTGAACTGCTTTCAATCGTCGGCCCTATACACTGTTTTGTGTTTTCCACCTCGTCCTAGTCTTTTGGAAGGCTTTTGTTTTTATTGGCAAATGAGAAAGGGGTGAAATTAATGCACTTAAACTCTATCATCGATTGTAACGAGGACTAACTGGTTAATACTGAATTGACTAGAGTATCCCCTACTGCGAGGAACCTGCCACCGTTAAGTACTTTCTTAAAAGGGTGATAATTGATCTATAATTGGGGTTTTTACAGATTCACTTTTCATAGTTTTCAACACTTCGCGGGATTCTACTCGAGCACGATCGAAGTACGGAGCTAATAAATATCACATGAGACAAAGAGAGTACATGCTGGCGACACTTGTTCTGGAGTTCGATTCACTGAGGAGGTGGCAGTTTGTGCTGTGTGCGAGGCTCCTCATCATAAAGTTGTCAGAAAAGAGTTGTAACATTTACAAAAAAAATATCAATTAGAATACCTTTGTAAGTCAAAGTAAGACTGTATACAGTGTGGATAGACTCAACCACGTGCTACTAGGCCAACTTTGAACAAAATCTGAGGTTAGAACATGACACAGACCAGCAACTTCTCTTTTAAAATTTTTTGATAATTTTCATGAAATCATACTTGTTTCCAGATGGCCGCACACCCATAACAGAGCTGAGGAATCGGAATATTCGATCACACCGTTTTATAGTCCATGCACATTCTGTTCGTCTCGTCAGTAAACCATTTATGTATTCCCAACAATTTGCTTAATTTACATTTAATTTTTCAGGAAACTTGGTTTCTGAGATTTACATGTAAAGGAGGTAAAAACACACCCGGAGGCTTCAAGCGGACGATATAGTATTGACAGCTAGCAGAAGTTGCCGACAACGACGTCGGGGGTGAACAATCCACATGGCGAGACAAAACTCACCAATAACCACAGTAACGTCCACCGCACTTTGTATTCTCGTACTTCTGGTGTCGCTTCATCTAACCTGTGCTATTAGATGGCTGTGAGTATTTCTTATTATTTTTTGTTGTAATGACTTTGTGTTCAATCTACAAGTGTCTTTAAATATTACCGAGAACAAGCCGATCCCTTGATTCTCAACCGAATATGCACGGTTACTTAACACTCAAGGCTTGAAGACGGTGTACACTTAGTCAGTACCCCTCCGGCTATAAACAGATGATTTCAAGGGGCCTTGTATCAAGGACTCTTCATATTATAAAGCCACACACACTGTTTCATAATGTACAGCAATACTAATGTGAAAGACGTAGCAAAAAGTACACGGAGGTCTAGATGCATTCAAGTTGATGATCTACGGTGCAATGTTTGTTAATAGGCCATGGCCGGGTTTCTATTTAAGTACAGATCCCATGCTCCAACACCTTCAACTGCTTCAACTCCTAAACGTAATGAGTGGTAAAGCTAAGCAATATCAGATCAGTAACTGAATGTTATCGAAATTAATTTGTTACTTTAAAGAAAAGTACACTTTTAGTTTCCTTGTGGATAACACGGTTTACGAATTTGATCTCTTTTCCCTGTCGCAGTGGTTCTACACCACTTATCAGGATTTGGTATTTATTTCGTTTAGGCTTGATCAGACAGACAGTAGCGATTCTACTGGATAAGTTAGTGCGTCACATTTATTCTACAAATTACTTTTATCCAGTGACAGAAACGACGTTGTAAGTTGAATATTGGCGATATGTATTTGTATGATAACAGGACATGTAGTTTGTTGATTAAATCGAGGTTAGGTTACCACTATATCGGCCATTCTCGTACCGGAGTTGATCACATCTGTTGCTATGTTGAGTGTGTTCCCGGCAGTATTCGATGTTCAGTGTGTTTAATTGCAATTATTATAAATTAATCAGAATGAAATGACGATGTATAAGGAAGGATTATGCTTCAAAACTCTCTTGATCGACAGTTAAAACTTTATTTTTCTTGGCAGAGAGTAACCCTTCAGCCTTGTCAAGTCATGGCTTTAGGGCCTTCGCTGTAAGCCGCTCAAAATGATACAAACGCATAATATGTTGTAGACACATTGTATTGAGTGTCGCCCAATCTGAACTCGTCAGACACCTCCGGTTCTCCCATCTGGAGTGCGATGATACATGTAGTATAACTCGGTTGACGTCGTGCCCATACAGTGACACTTAAAGACTATTGAACATTCTTTTACTTTTCCAGTAATAAAAACCGTATAACATGGGTATTAAGGACACACAACACCGTATCCAATTTGTTTGTTTCTCGCTTTTGGAACATTTGTTCGACATCACAGCATAAAAATACTAATTGGACGTAATTGGGTGTAGTTTGTTTTGAATAAAAACCGTTATCAGTAGGGGTAGGCTAAATAATACAAGATTAAAACTCTTGAATCTTGTGAGAAATGTCCTCTTGTGGAGTTTCTCTGTGGGCAACTAAAATTGACCTTAGACCGGGGACGGAAAAAATAGCTGATCCAAAGTGTATTCTGCCACAGTCAGAACTGCAACCCAACCAAAGCTAAAACAGTATTGGCACTGTGGAGGAACTTGCGCGGAAATGAACCAAGGCATTCTTTGGCTCGTTTTCAGAATTAACACTTTTTGTCGTGCGTCATACTTTAGGCGCACTTTACAAATTTAACACTTTTTGTCGTGCCTCCAAAATTGTACTGAAAATTGACACTAATTTTGATTCAGGAATCTTCTTACGGTAGTGTAAGTTGTCCATGGATGTTGTAAAATATGAAAAAAATGACAACAAATTGACTAAATGTAGAAAAATGGCAAAGAAATTCCAACATGCATTAGAATTTCTTCAAATATGTGCCTAGGAACACCAGGTGTTTTTACTCCTGTATCGACCTAGATTGTACCACTTTTCAACACCCCTCATAAGTGACTGATACACGTACTTTATCGAATCCAAACAAATAACCCATACAACAAAGGGTAACACTTAACATTCAGCAACAGAATAAGCATGTTCTCAACTACATTCCCATCCATTCAGAAAGTGAACTGGTTTTTTCTACCTTTTATGAGCATACTCGTCTTGTAGTTAACTTGGTACGGTATATAAAACAGCATTCTCGCAAACCAGAGCTGTTATTCTTCCGCGACACTGCGAAATCGGTGCGTCTTGGATGGTGCCGTAAAAGAGGCAGTGGTTTACGACGGTGATAAAACAGTCGAGGAACTACCATAAAGTGACATCACACTAGAAAATTATTTGGACTCTTACTACCGTGTTACATGTTGTATGCGAAGCCTTTTATATTTATAGTAAGTTTTATTGTTCCGACATACGTTGTAGTGTCTTGTGCCAGAATATCTCTTTTTACCTGCTCCCAATATTGATAGAAAGGGAAAGATGTCCCCAGTGATCAAGGAAATTACTCCAGCGCTAAATCATCAACGCTCTTAGCTCTTGTCAATCATCTGAAAATACATACATTTACTTAAAATTTCCTATATTGATATGTACATGTAGGTAGGCCTACTACCCAAAGTATCGCAAACAAATTTATGAAATATTAAAATTTAAGCACCAGGATTTTTGTAAAATCAATGATTACGAAATTAATATTGACAGTTTTAACAATAATATTTTTCGTATATCTTTCGTAGATGTACGATTTTCTCTGTACATAAAAATATTATAGTTAAAGCTCATCTCTACCGAAAAGTAATAAAACATATCTATATATGTCTTTGCAGCACCATATTCGATGGCGTACCTTTCACACGTGTACAGGTCCATAACACTTAGCTTTTCATTGAAAAAGGCAATCATGTGGGCTTCAAAGAACGAATGCATAACATTTTCGCAAATTTTGCAAAACATAAATAGATAAAAAATACCAAGATTACTTTATCTTTTATTTTCCCTGTGAAGTAGAAATTAAGCTCAAGGCTTATTTGATACATTTGATTCAGGAAAGAATTGTCTGTCTGTCTGTCTGTCTGTCTGTCCGTCTGTCTGTATGTCTGTCTGTCTGTATGTATGTATGTCTGTATGTTGTTTGTTTGCTTATTCATTTATCTTATTGTCTAGCATCCCTTATATTCAATGTATAGTATGCCTGATTTTATATAAGTTGGACTTACGAAATTCAAAATTGTAAATGTGTTATTATCCGTCTAGTTACCTGTCTATTTTCTGTCTATCATTACGCAATTTTATTGTAAATCACAAACCAAATTTAGTTTATTTTTAAAGTGATGTCAGTCTCATCAATCACTGTTATTTGTCTATGCTTTCCCTTTCACAGTGCCCAGCACATCTGATGTCAAAACAGACATTAGAGTTTATGCGACGCATAACGTATCACAATTTTGTACTGTTCCTGTTTCTTGTTCGCTCATTAATGTGTGCGACTGCATGAGTTCAATATCTATGCATGTGTTATATTTGTTCGATTTGTTTTTTCTTCCAAAACCAGAAATTTTAAATTCAAATCACTGCTATATGTCTATCGTTGTCAGACTCCAATGAAGAATTCTAAAATGATCCCAGCTCTAGATCTTCGTCTGACATCCTGGACGCTCGGGGGGATTTAAAGTGCTTAACCCCACTTTACGGATAATTAGTACGCTTTCGTCGTTCTCAATGCCTGTCAGGGGCCATCGTACGGAAAACAGTCTCATGAAAAAAAGCCGATGGCGAATTAACTCTATTGAAATTCATTTGACAAATTGTAGCATTTTGCTTCCAAAAAATACTGAGTAATTTGCCGGCAAATTATATCCATGGTGAAGCATTCACTTTGCATGCCACATTTTGAAAGGGATCGATTTTCCTCGTTGAATATGTGCTTTGGTTCGGAAAAGCCTTTCTGGTTAATTGTTTGCTGTTATTTCAGCCGCTTTTTCTTACTTTGAGAAATGGACCCGTAGATATAGGAATACAACGACCTAATCAACTCAATCAACTTACAGTTACATTCATATCTCTACGGAAATTTGTGCACACCGTCAGAATTTTAAACGCGGAGTAAGAGATGACACTACGTTTACAAGTACAGTTGCTGTTAGGTGCGACTTCACGACAACGGCACTTCATGTTATAGATGATTATTCTGAGAGAAACAACACATTAAAGTACACATAGCCTGTCTCTTAACCTAATGTAAGAGTCATTAAACTATTGGAATTCAGACCAGAGAAAAATAGTCTATATGCAAATCATCGTGAGAAGTAACTATTCTTTCATTTAACTCGGGGACAGATTTTTCAGATTGAAGATTTTTAGTCTTGATTACTCTCATGCAATGATTTTAAATTTGATACCATTTTTTTTTTTGCTTTTGAGCACACCAGTCACAGCTGTCTGATAGTCGTCTACAAATACTTAAGTTCCGCGAAGAGTTGTCAGGTATAATTTTGAGGGAAAGTGTTTTTGTTTTGATGACACAAGTTTGCCATAGCATTAAGTTTTGTTATCTCTTTCTAAAAAATGTGCAGAATGTTTTTTTTTTTTTTTTTTTTTTTTATAAAGACACGAATTTCTACAACATTTAATTTTGAGGGTACAAAGTGTTAATTTTGATACTAGTTAATTGGTTGGCCTTCCTTCTACAATCCGATTCCAAAAGATAGTCGAGAATCGCCCGAAGGTTCAGCGAAAGGGTCGAATTTTGGCCTAAATTAATGGCGGGAAAGTTAAACTTTTCCTCTTGATAACATCACAAGTATATTGATAAAAATCGATTCGATGGTCCTGGCTTAAAATTAAATCGAAATTTATCTAAAAGTTCCGGTGAACTAAAATGTTTGTTTGTTAGATTCGGCGGGAAAATGTTCAAGTTCGTCATTATGGATCATTTGTCATGGATCTAATCACATTCTATTATAATCGTCACAACACATGACGGCCACAAACTTAACAATTGTTAAAACTCCAAAAAAGAACCCAAACTTCCATCTTTTTTTCACAAAACACCGATCACTCATGGACATTACAGTTATTCACTACCAAATTTAAAAACAGTCTTTCAAGTTAGCAGCTGGAGACTGGACGGTGTCTTAATACCCTTGCAAAACAGCGCTAATTCGGTGAAGTCGAGCGAAAGAAGCCCGCAATACTTTTAGTGGGCCAGTCAGTAAGGCCGGGTCAGACCCTTTGAGAAACTATTTAATCTGTTTGGGCTGTTTGGTAGGACGCATTCATTCGTAAAGAATTAAGTAGGAAAGTAATCCGTTCGTGCATGCCTGTCTGCAACTTAAACTCTCTAACGCTACCAGACCACCTGAATTCTTAATTCAACTTTCCCCCAAGGTTTCGGGATTTCAGTAAGACATTTAGTAAAGATAACACAATTAAAGGGACCACAACGGTAATGTTTTCGAGTATTTTCCATACATGTTTGTTCTCTATATTTTTGTTATTCGCTTTACATAAGCATAGTTAAGTGACGTAAGCAGGCACACTATATCCCATAATCAAACAGCGATGACGTCATTTTGTTGTGAAAATAATTTAAAGTATGTACCTAAAATTGGAACGTGAAAGTCACTGAAGAGGGAAGGAAAGAAAATGTGCGATCGCTCAGTTGTTTTGAGTGAGTATATTAACTGATGACGTTTTGTTGACAAACAGACTGAAGAATTGAAAAATTTTCCGCCAACTTTTGGTCGATTATTGACCTACTAATGCAGCCTATAACGATAACTATTGTGGCTTTCACGACGCCAGGGCACAATTTACCCAAACTTCGTTGAAAGTTGAGAACGCGGATATAAAGGGATCATCTTAGAGGGAAAAACTAGACTAAATTTCATCCTTATTTTGGTTCATATTGGTTGCCACTCTGAAACTCATTTAGGAAATAAATATTATCCGTATCCATACAGGAGACTTTTAAATAGAAGTCTTCAGCTCTTTTTTTTTCAAGGTTGTATGTAAAGTTGTCTATAACAAGATTTCAGGAATTTACCAGTTCTTCGATTTTGTAGGAAATATGATTATTTGCTGACGATGAAATTGTCTAGACTATCCAAATTTAATTTAGATATATGCTATGACGAAAATAATCAAATGTTCTCATATGCAAATTGGCGTCACATCAAATTATGCAAATCATGTCATGATGTAACTTATGCGATTTGCCCATCCTCTCTCAGCGGAGGATGTTTTTAGACATGGTATTGTTATGCAAGTGTGTACATAATGTTTATGATAGTCCGTATATTCTCTCTACGTTACGTTTTAATGTTCCACCGAGGAGAACTAGAATTTGTAATACTTGTTTTAAACATGATGTTAGTAGAATTAATGTTTTTAAACACTGTGTCATTCATAGATGTATGACAACTTATAATGTCCTTTGTTGTAGTATTTAGAATATTGAGTTTAATTTATCTCTGAAAATGTTAAAAATGCAATTTTGCATGATTGCCATCTCAAGTCGTTATACATTTGCCTTGTAATGTGTTTTTATGTGCATTTTGTTAGTTTGTCAGTTTTTCATTTTTAGGAAATAAATAGATAAATAAATAAATAAATATAAATAAAGAATAAATAAATAAATAAATGAATAAATAAATAAATAAATAAATAAATAAATAAATAAATTTATAAATAAATAAATAAATAAATAAATGCCTGATGTTGATTTGAAAAGATACATTCATTATTAAATGTCGAATGCTATAGCAATGGTTTTCTGTTTGACCATTTTTGTACTTGTTTGTAAAACTGAGTATTGTCACATAAAATAGTAGAACACCATATAATTAGTCATGTACGAGTACATAGTACATTTTACCCCTAATTGCTACTACGGTGTGATCACTAAAGAATCATTATACGATAGAAGTGGAGTAGTCACTTTGTGATGTAAACGAGGGGGAGGGATATCTAAACGTCGCTTTCTTTTGTACCCTGGATGACTCAGACTGGAGTGCCTTTTTTTGGAATAACAACTTGATCAAAAAGATGTTATTGACGAAACGCGACTCATGAAATACCAACTGAAAAAAGTTTCTTGCTTACCGCACAAAAGCCTAGTCAAGGTCGGGACGTTGACGAGACACTTGTAGGAAGATAACGGGTGAGAATAAGTAATAGGGACAGCGGCTATGCGTGTGAATTGCTGTACTTACGTTGGTGCTTTTTGCACTTACAAAAGCATAATTTCACGTTGCCCTGTAATTTCGACGGCTGCTAATCCGAACAAGGTAGTGCGGGTCACTGGTTCTGTCTCCGTACTTTCAATATAAGTTACGCGTATAGTCATAGCAGATGTTTTACTGCTCAATGACAGGCCAACTAAAAAAAAATAGCGGATGCAAGTTATTTCTCACAATGTGTAATGTATTCAGGTAGTCGTGTGGAAAACAGCTCTGTATATTCTTGGATATATATATATATACTTCGATTCAGATCACGAACTCCAAGCACGCGAAGGAGTGTCCGGACAAATACAGTGAGAGATATACAGAAGACGGGGAGATAGATAGTCTGAGACGGGTGCATTAATTGGAGAGAGAGAGAGAGAGAGAGAGAGAGAGAGAGAGAGAGAGAGAGAGAGAGAGAGAGAGAGAGAGAGAGAGAGAGAGAGAGAGAGAGAGAGAGAGAGAGAGAGAGAGAGAGAGAGAGAGAGAGAGAGAGAGAAGGGGAGAGGGAGAGAGAGAGAGAGAGAGAGAGAGAGAGAGAGAGAGAGAGAGAGAGAGAGAGAGCAATATAATTTGTTGCGCTCCTTTCTATAAAATTCAGTACTACCATGTTTGTATATAGAAAACACCCAGCGAGAAGAGAAATACAGTACACTGGAAGATGTGTTATAATATTATGTGATATAATATTAAACGGTCGAAAAGAGAGGGGGTATGAAGAAATCCGATCTTATCGCATGTTTTTGGTGGTAAAGACATTGCGTACTGACATTCAAACATGGAGAGAAGGGAAGGGGTCATGTTAAAGTCCACGAGTGGTACAGTGTGATCACCCCAACAAGTCACACCACCCTGGTGCAGGTGTGGTACTTGAAGTAAGAGTCGATTTGTGGTCGTTCCACTCCAGGAACACGTGTCTGAAGGGGTAAATAGAGCTAATCAGTCCCTCAAGTGGCGTTTCAGGCGTTCAGAGAACAGCTTAGGTCACACGGTGACTTATATTCTCCCATATTAATAGGAGGTTCCTATTGTGGTCTTCTCGTCATCTTTATAGCTGGGTTTAATGAGTTCAAAATGCCATTGGTGAGGTGCTCAACTGACTCAATTGGTACCTGCATTGTTCATTAATGTAAAGCTGAACAATGGTAGGCTTGTGTTTTCATATCAGATCACGAAAACAACTCTTTCAGTATTCCCGAACCCTATCATCCGGACCAGTGATGAGATAATGCACCTTCCCTTCGAGTACTTGTGTTGACAAATTGCATACTTGAACACCACGTTGACAGGTACATAGTGTTAATATGACCTCCATCTGGTGGCGATGTTCCACTATAGAACACAGTTGCTCAAAAGTGGACAGTTACATGTAAGCCGTTCCTACGCTGATTGGCGGAATATTGCATTATTACAACGTTAGGTTACTTCAGTCCGATCCGGCTATATTTTTTTCTGGGGAGAGGGTAGACGTTGACTCAATTTCGACCAGTGGGAGTAGCCTTCACGAACGAATCAGTACAGGAGAGAGCTCGAGGACGTGACGTACAATTTGTGTGCAATGCTTGTAATATGCACATACACTCATACGCTATTTTCATTGCTACCTCTAATTTCACTGTATCCATAGTAAAACGTCGGATAAGAGTAAGACTTTTTAGAAAACAAAATCCCACCACATTTTGAGCAGCTAACGTCGTAACTTAATGTTAGTGACAAATTCTCTTTTTCCTTTGCATGTAAACTGTTTGTCGTTAAAGACCTTGTAGTAATAAATAAATAAATAAATAAATAAATAAATAAATAAATAAATAAATAAATAAATAAATAAATAAATAATAAATAAATAAATATTGAACCCTGTACTAGTCTAGATCAAATAAAAAATGACTTTATGTTTTTAATCACTCACCGAACTTTGTAGAAGGTTAATATCCAGAAGAAAATACATTACACTATGTCCATTCAAACACGGATAGAATTAGGGAGCCTTCATTATTTACAGGGGGGGGGCGGAGGAAATCACACATGGTCTGTTAAGTAAAACATGACCCCCCCATTCTCCATATGTAAAAAGTGACCCTCCCCTTTGTCCCATTTTGTAAAACATGACCTCCCCATGACAACTGCATATACTGAACGTTAATCAATATTTCCATTATATGTATGTATACATACAAATTAAATCATTTTGACTGTATTAGAAAGCAATATTTGTACATATAAAGTGACAAACAGTAAAAGACTGACTAATTACCCTTCTCTTATAATCTTACACAATATAGTTAATATCTAAAACGTGCTTTTGGCATATAAAAGTACTCGTAAAAATAAATGTTGAGTGCTCATCTCACTTTTACATCTCAAAACACACAAAACAAATTGACAATAATTGAATCTTCAATTTTGTCACAAACTACGGATTGTAAAATGTGACCCTCCTCAAACATTGTAATGCAAAATATGACCCTCCCCCAAGAACAGGTTTGTAAAATGTGAACCCCCCCCCCGATTCCCCCGGTCCTCCCAGCCTTGTAAATACTGGAGGTACCTTAATTAAAAATAAGAATGTGTTTGGAGCTATTCCTTTCGACACCGCGAAATTACACTGGCAGCTTCCTGAACGTTAGACTGTATTGTGCATGTGAAAGGTTGATCAATTTGCACTGGTAAAAGATATCACACACTTCAAGCGACAAAGGAATGAATTTACAGAAAATAAGATACATGTATGGGGGTCTAACTTTGTCATGGTCTATATGTATGACAACTGATGAAGCAAAAATCTTTGATGCTGAAGATGACTGTCAAACACATCAAACGTACGTTTACAAATCCTCATTACGATATGTCTTTTTGTTTCTTTTTCATTTCATTTCAGTGCATTAGCCAATCGCGAGGCAGCGTTGCATTGGAACTCCACAAGAACATGCAAGAGGGCCGAAGGAATGGTTTCTCAACAGATCCGGATGTGTAAACGAAACCTAGATGCAATGTCTGGGATAGTTGAAGCTGCCGAATTAACCATTGAAAACTGCCAAGAACAGTTTTCGGATCGTAGATGGAACTGTTCTACTATAGCGCTTGCTCCCAATTTCGGACCAGATCTGAACAAAGGTAAAAGTAAACACTTATTATTATACCAGTTTTTATTACCACAATTCTTCGTATATGCTTTCAATTACTGACAACCCAAGATTAAGTTATAGCATTGGAATCTTCATCTTCGACGCACCTTTATAAAGAAACTATTTGGTTCAAATTATCGATCAAAAGATATAATGAGGAAGGAGGTTTCGTAACCGTTGTCATGGTAATATCGCCTGTATTGCCATGGCTAGTTTCGTATAGAGGCAACGTATCTGCCACTATTTATCGTATGTATGTTTTGTATGTATGTATGTATGTATGTATGTATGTATGTATGTATGTATGTATGTACATACATGTGTATGTTAATCTTATGACTTATGCATGTGATTTTTTGTATGCATGTGTGCATGGGTGTGTGTGTGTGTGTGTGTGTGTGTGTGTGTGTATGTGTGAGGAAAACTCTTAATCTTGTGACTGTTCTAACGAATCAGTCCACCTTTTATACGAGGCTGTTAGCGATGGACCAATTGACATGTACAGTTGCCAGCTCTAAATCGTATCGAATACGTATCGTGTGAATAACATCTGTGGCCCCGTTACCAGCACAGATGAATTTCAAAGTACACAGAACCCTTTACCACGGTTATCAATATGCTTACAATGTCGGGTAAGATAAAGGGGTTACCTGTATTGTAATACAGTACTAAAAACTACCAATAACAAGTAAAATGTGACAATGAACAAGGGAACTAATTCGCTTAATCTCTTTGCAAATGAACAGCCCGTGTACATGTTCGTTTTTTTAAAGATGCAAACCTTACTCACAATACAGTCCCTAACAAGTACTAAAGTTGCCGACGTTTCGAGTGCGAGCACCTTCAACAAAAGATGGAAATTAAATGACGTGTGTATTACAGGTCGGACACTAGGTGTTGATAAATGTTAGTCTGTCTTTTAATCCCTGTAATGTAACCTTGTGCGCTTTGTGCTTTCAGAATTTCTTCAGAGTTCTCCCTTCTTCAAATATTTGCAAAACAAAACGTGTATAACATGTCGACAATACGCTGAAAGGGGACCGTTGAGAGAAAGGACCTATAAGCTGGCAGATTAGCTTTACACTGAGTTTAGCTGAAATTTCTTCGAAAAACGCTGAGGTTTTATAATCTTGTAACCAGACTTCACCATACAGCGCATGCGCAGAGGACTGTTCATTGCAAAAAAAAAAAATATGTCAGGCCATCACCCACCGATTTTGGTAACTTGACCGTATTCATAACAGATCGCTGTTTTGGCATCCCACTCTGCGATATTGTGTCAAACGTTATTCAAACACACACAGCAGGTCGTAAATTTTGTGTGCGCTATCGAGTTTTCGTTATTTTTTGCCGACGGCGAAATACGTACACTTGCCAATAATATTTTTATAGTCACGGAGCACGGAAACACATGAAAGGAGGCGCTCCCTATGTTATGGTCAACGTTGTACATCAAAGCCATACCGTATCATTGTAACGGTGACTATTGTCATGTACTTTTTACTTGTACTAAATCAGTTTTTGACTACAGGCATAATAGGTGTACTATTCAGCACGGTGACTGACCTTCTGTTTTTCAACACCCCTTCATATTTTTCTCTTCTCCAAAGCCCCTCAATTTAACCAGTCCCCCTCTTAATTTCTAATTCCACTTTTTATCCTATCAGTCTTCCGTTCTGAGATCAAATTGTTTATCTCTGTTATCCTTCACTCCCCTCCCTCTCTACTATACCTCCATCCCCATATATGTATCTATCCATGTGTCCGTCCCTCCGTCCCTCCGTTCTCCCTTCCGTCCGTCTGTCCGTCTGTCTGTCTGTCTGTCTGTCAATCGTAAAACAAAACAAAACAAACAAAGCTATCGCCAATGTGTACATACATATTTAGACGCATGTTTCCAAACCTAAATGTACTGAGACTCATTAAACATATCTTTATAATGAAATGGTCGATGACAGCATAGACTCTCGGAGGGTCTATGATGACAGGTACGAAAACGTACATACTACAACGTGTACCCACAACATGCCATGGTAACAGGATACGTCTCAGACCATGAAGTGACAGCGTTCGGCATTCTTACGCCGTAGTATGCGGCTGTTGAACATGAACTTATTGACCGCCTGGCTTTCATTTCCTCTGTGTCCGGTGATAACGAAATGTAACCGGCTAACATGTGTAGGCAAAAATAAATGAATACAAAAATAAAACATGTATTGTGTGAACCTTAAATTTAATTGTTAATATGGGGGTTGATGTATGTATGTATGTATGTATGTATGTATGTATGTATGTATGTATGTATGTATGTATGTATGTATGTATGTATGTATGTATGTGTGTGTGTGTGTGTGTGTGTGTGTGTGTGTGTATGTATGTATGTATGTATGTATGTATGTATGTATGTATGTATGTATGTATGTATGTATGCATATGTGTGTGTATGTATGTGTGTATGTATGTATGTATGTATGTATGTATGTATGTATGTATGTATGTATGTATGTATGTATGTGTATGTGTATGTGTATGTGTGTGTGTGTGGGGGGGTTAATTCTATATCAACCTATCACCTACGGTTGGACTAATACGTTAACGTTGTTAATTTACACATGGTACATGTAACTCTCTAGGCAGTATTCATAGTCATAACATAGATAGCAACTAAAGCGCGGGAAATATTTTGACAAGCCAAGAATAGCCGTCCTTGACATTCTTAGGAGTAAACCGTAATCGAATCGAATAGTTGTATAATGGTGGGCACTCACAGAATGACATATTACTAGCCTATCACTTCGGTATTACATCCTGTGCGAGTTGTGCGGTCACGTGTCTGGCGGGAAATCATCTGCCAACATCTGAAATAAGAATTTCAAAAGGACAGATCAGAAGACGTGAGTTGAAAAAATGTGTGAGGAAATGTGTGGGTTATACAGGGATTATTCTGTTGTTTCTGATTGAATAGTTCTATCAGGCAATAAATGCATGTATTCCACCTTTAGTTACCATCCCCTGTCAGAATTGCTACTTTAAAAGTTCGTTAAAAATGTCACTTCTGCCTCAAGCGAATTTCAATGTACAGATTCCTTCACATCATTCATTAATGTCAATCAAAGCAAAGTAGACACCAGTCATCTATCGATATCTAGGAGATACATGTTTCAGAAATAATTTCACACAAGTTATTCGACTGGTAATAATTGAATTGTTTTATCATTACTGCAGGGACAAGGGAATCAGCATACGTCCATGCACTAGCAGCAGCATCAATCGCTTACTCCATTGCCATAGAGTGCAGCTCAGGAGCTATCGCCAAATGTGGTTGTGGGAGGACGCCACCAGAGCCAGTAGAAGAGGAGGGTTTTCAGTGGGGAGGTTGTAGTGATAATGTAGAATTTGGAATGGATTATAGTTCCCGATTTGTTGATTCTCCTCTCAGAACAAAGAAAACGAGGAACCAACCTAAATCGTTAATGAATCTTCACAACAACAATGCTGGACTATTGGTGAGTGATTTTTATAAACTTACAACAAACAAACAAACAAACGAACAAACTACTGAGACCGACAAAGAGCCTGATAAGTCGCAACACCTGATGAGTATCTGAGAAGTCAACTCCATTTTTGAAAGAGATTGGTGAAAAAAACATTCCGTTATGGGGCTTTCCTACCGTGGCGACCCAAGTGGTTATGTTATATTTTCGAATTGTTGAGAAGGTGTTTTTTTCGAAAAAAACTCGACATTTCAGAAACCAATGTCAAAATTTATATTCTATACAAAAAGTATTTTTTTCTGAAATATGTAAATTATTATTTAAAAAATCAAACTTTACGGGGAAGATTAAAATTTAAGGAAATCACAGGTCAGCAACTGGCAGACGAAGGCGACTGCTTGCTCAACATTAATCACAAACATGCATAATGCCATATCTTCTTGCATAAATTTGCATATATAACTTGGTTGGCGCCATTCAGGTCAGGATAGCAGACCTCGTTGACGTTATAAATGTATAAGGCTAAATAAGTGTGTTTCCGATAGTCCGACCGACCCTACATTTTTTGTATGCAAAACGGTAATTTACTTCTATTTCCGTGTACACCTTCATGCCTTTGCCTCATCTGTAGTCACTTAAAGTGGCCATATGGATGAGAATTGGGTATTTATTTTGATTTTTATTTGATAAAACTGCTTCACTGTTTTTGTACTTGAAAAAATAAAGCGAAAGGAAATATAGTTTACCAAGTTTATGTTCGCAACTCAATAAAATGCAAAACATTAAACAATGTGTAAAATGTTTGTTATTGTACGTACAATAACACACTTGTTTTTTTTTGTTTTTGTTTTTGTTTTTTTTACACTCTTTCCATCTTTTTGCAATGTATTGAGTTATGTACATGGACTTGGTATACATGTTTGTATGTCCTTTCGCTTTATTTTTTCAAGTACAAAAACATAGTGAAGCTGTTTTATCAAATAAAAAATCCAAAATAAATACCAAAGTCTCATCCATATGGCCACTTTAAAAAAAATTGTATTCTATAGAGAAACCAGGTATTTTTTTTAGACAGTACAGTCTGCATAACATGTTTGTCTACTTAACTGTAATAGTCTTCATTTACTTCTTTCACACCTCATCAAACTCACACGGATGTATTGTGACCGACGAATATCTTGGCGTCGAAATCAAATTAGTCGAAATTTTTAAAAATTTGAAGTAAAATGAGATAAAATTCCGACCTACCAACCCTATTTTCCTGAAATCATGTTATCGGAAACAAACAATTTTATTTCATTTTGCCTAATAACTAATATTTTGCTTTATTTCTGTGTTTCAGACGGTTAAAACTAGTACGCAACATAAATGCAAATGCCACGGGGTGTCAGGAGCGTGTAATTTGAAAACCTGTTGGCTATCTTTGCCAGGTATGGAGGATATTGGTTTCAAACTAAAAAGAAAGTACGCGGGCGCAACTGAAGTTGTCAAGCAAACGAGTCGGGGTCGCGACACATTAATACCTCGGGACCGAAATCTGAAAAGATACACAGAACATGACTTGGTCTACCTTCAAGCGTCACCCGATTACTGTCTGGTTAATCCCGAGGCAGGGTCACTGGGTACAGTGGGGAGGTAAGTGACCTTTCACGCTTTCCCGGCGTGACATTTCAACCCCGCAAGTACACAGTCATAAGTAATATTACATTTCTTAAAGGGAAACTGTCGGTAGCTTCATGGATCTTCCTTGGGGTTACGTTTATTGCTATGAAATATCCTCATATTATACCTAGCTATTGAAACATGTTGAGTTATACCTAGTAACTGGTAGAGCTCTCACAAGGTATTCAGATGACTATTATTTATGACATAATATTTTGGTTACCAAAAATTGGAAAAAAACACACGTCACAATCTCAGTAACAAAGTTGTTTTTAAAGAACTGAACATCCAACATATTGTGTATTATATAAACCGACGTGTCTAGCTGGGTTCGGGATAAGTTACTGACTGTCCCACTGAGTTTAGGCAAATAGGGTGTTGTTGCCATAACTTTGTTAACAAACTGTTAAGGAGTATGCCACGGAATAAAGATTATTCAATGCAAATGTACGCATATAGGTACGTCTTTAGTCATTACCGCTAAACGTATGAGATACTGTATGTAGGTGAATGAAGACCAATTTTTTATTTGGCCAGAGTTAGATCACCTTCAATTGACGTAATTGTCCATTTGACTGTTTCTTACAGTTACTAGACAGATTCAAAGCTTATCACAATTTATTCAATACTTTCTATCCTATTCCCACATAGGTTTTGCAACAGGACATCGATTGGTAACGATGGGTGTGATTTAATGTGCTGCGGACGAGGCTACAAAAGTATGATGATGACGTTTGTCGAACAATGTCAGTGTCGATATCACTGGTGTTGTTTCGTGAGGTGTAAGGAATGCAGTAAAACAGTGGAAGTACAAATCTGCAGATAAACCTTTTGTGGAAAAAACAATGGGATCTACGACAGGTTGCAATCTTGTACGTGTTCTTGAGAATCTACGTTCACAATTCTCCAAAAGTAGGGAATTACGAGCAGACGACATTTGTCATTTCAGGCGGGAAACATGACAACTATTCAGCGCAGCCAGTGGGAATGAAAATCTGAATGATGCGCACGCGCACTCTTGGGAAATATATTCAACCACACTTCTCTAAAAGGGAGGCGGCTTTTTGGCGGCAAATGCCCGAAATCGGAAGAGGTTGTACTATATGATCCTCGTTCTGTAAGAGTTTTTGTGGTGTCTATGGAGGAAATTTAGAAAAGAAGAACAATATCTGTAAATCCGTCTGGAGAGGAACTTTAGGAGAACGATACGTAGTTGTGTATCTGTCTACAAGATTGAACTTGATTCACGTTTGATATTCATATTCTCTGCATTATTTTTTCTGGTATATAGATGTACAGCTTTGATGTCAACAGTGTGGAAAACACTGGTCGATGATAAAAGTAAATATTTAGCTGAATATATTATATTGCAAAGAGGTTAATAATATTTAAGCTCGTGTTTACAGAGACCCCTATCTCCCCGAATTATTATATTTTGAGAAAATTTCTCAGAAAAAAAATACAAGAATGTAATAGAAGAACTTAATGATTTTCCTATTTTCATAATTGTGCCATTGTCGCGATTACAATGTATTTGTATTGAGCCGCACTTTCATGGAGTCCAACTATACTAGGTTGCGCTGTCCACGCACACCGTGAAACAAGCTCGTATACGGTATACTATTAAATGAGTTGAATGTATATACATTACTTATTGCAGTATTTAGTTATCTAGACGATTGTAAAAATGCCATAACCATATTTTGAAATCTAGAAAAAAAAAATGTATGGCCACCTAGATCGTTTTCATTGGTATCCCGATATTGAAGAAAATATTTAATAAAAATCATATGTCAGATAATATGCAGGATGTTAGATACTTAAATTACTCCGTAGAATGTAAATATATAGAAGTCGTCCGGTGATTATGTCGAAATTATATATTTGGATAAAAGGTGACGTGACTTGTAGAGTAGCTTCGGCATCATGGTGCAATTATATAAAGGAACAATATATGCCATTGGTTACCAGTGTCATTAAGGCTTTATACTAGCCAATCAGAATTAACCACCGTCATGTCCAATAACTCAGCATATCAAGCAGCTCTTCACGTATGTAATGTTTTTTTTTGTGTTTTTAAAAAAAAATTATATTCACAGAATGGTAGCTTGACCCCCTTCAGTGTCTAATGCTTTCCCGCGAAAATATATTACTTAAATTTAGGTTTTAAAAAATAGGATTCGCATTATTTTCAGCTTCGTTTTGGATGCAATGGTAAAAACTACTCAGTTTTAGAAGACAGACAAAACTTTAGAATTTAGAAATGTCATCGTGAACGAAAGTTCTACAAAAAATAGCTTAAATACTGTGAACTGAAGGGCCCAACCGTAGAGGGCGGTAAACGACAAGACTTACCTCAGCATTGGATTGGTTTACAAGCTTGACGAACACATGTTTAGTTAACTCTTTTGCGATGTTCACTTATTACGTGATATTTCAATGACCCACCGACTTCAAATTTTATTAGAGGTTTATATTATATGTCCGTCTTTATATGACGTCATTTTATGCAAATCAGTTTAAGTATACATTTTGTACAATAAACGATTTTGTAGTCGGACTTGGAGTATTTTATTTCTGTGCGAATCTCTTTGATTTGATTAACACTTCATACATCCAGAAGTCTATTTGAAGTGTGTGTGTGTGTGTGTGTGTGTGTGTGTGTGTGTGTGTGTGTGTGTGTGTGCGCGCACACATATAGGCTTTACATTTTGTACTTCTACGTTAACCACCACCACTACCACCACCACCACCACCATCATCATCATCATCATCATCATCATCATCATCATCATAATCATCCCAGAACCTCCTCCCCTCCTTCAGCTTTGCACCACCACCACCACCACCACCACCACCACCATCACCGTCACCATCACCATCGTCACCACCACCACCACCACCACCACCACCACCAACAACAACAACAACAACAACAACAACAACAATAACAACAACAATAACACTAACATAACCAACACCACCACCACCAATACTGAAACTAACACAAACACAAACACCACCACCACCAAACACCAGCACCATCATCACTACTAGTAGTGTCAGGAATATAACACATGTAGTGTCCGTAACATGTGATGTCAGAAACAAGGCATATACATATACATACTAATATTTCGATGCCGAAGAGCAGAAAAAATGAGACTTGATTTATTCCTGAGCTACCTCTGATGAGCACTTTTAAACCTGTTAAAGAACTTTCCATTTTTTACTCCTTTTATAGCGCAATGTAAGTGAAGCATTGAATGTGAAATAGCCGTTTCTTAGCTAAGATTTGTGAGTTAAGAAAACAGAAAATATCTTATTAAAACGATTATCATGCCAAATTTGACCCATTCAGTACTGTCCAAGGAGAAAAAAAAGTGGCTTTCCTTTGTAGTTTCCGAAAAAGTACCTTATGATAATCTACACAACTAAAAGTACATTATTGCCGGCTACCAGTTTTAATTACACTGGATATAACGGTAAGCATGTTAATAACGGAACACTTGGTTTAATCGTATTCAGTGACTTGGAGATTTGTTTAATCAAGTGTGTAGTACATGGTGCTCATTAAAGGGCATAAGCCGAGTGTCTACGTTTTTTTGGTAATTGTTGCAGCATTAATATACAGGTGCTTGTGGTATAATTCTATTTACCAGTACATGTATATTGGCAGACCTAAAACTCACTTTAGACATTAATATACAAACAATGTCATGACATGATTTGGTATACGTATACTTTAAATTGAAACTCTATAGTATCTCTGGTTTGGTAGTAATTCACTGAACTGCTAAATTGAAACTCTGTGGCCTTCTGGTTTGGTAGTAATTCACTGACAGAACTGCTAAATTGGAATTCTATAGTATCTCTGGTTTAAAGAAACCACTAACTTAAATTTATAAACACAGTCGCGGTTTTTTTGAGAGATGGTTCAATAGATTCTCACCAATGTTATGTAAAGCTTAGTTGATGGTTTTCAAACCACCATGTCTGTGGCTTGGATTACAGTGTAACGGGCAAGCATTCGCGTCTTTCAATATCATTCATACAGCCCGTTTCATGATACCGTTCACCGACTCTGTTTGATATAGCCACGCAGAAACCAATAAAGAAGCCAAACATGATATACTAAACAGCAAGACTGAGTGAGTGCAGTTTCTTGCGAAAGTTTGTCTATGAAATGAGCGAAAGTGCCACCATGCATGCAGACATCAAATGCAGACGTCAAAACATTGGCGCCCGTGTGTCTTTGTCTAGTTGCAGTACCTATAAATGATTTATTCCACTGAAAATGTGGCAAGAAATTACAATCTTGATATCTCGTGTAGAATAATAGGCAGGTTTTTTTTTATTCTCGTTTCGGTGTAGTTGTATCAATCAGAGCCGATGAGCAGTAATAAAAAACGGCTGTATTTTTGTAAGCGGAATCACGATTTCATATTGTTTATCGAATTCATTTTCGTTCATACTCAGATCAGTGACGCCACACTCTTGATTCAAATGACTTAGAATCACACTTACGATCATCATAAAACCACAATTTATTGGTTATACGCCATACACACTATGTGTTTTGAGTTTTGAGTTTGAGTTTTGTAAAAAACTGACTTTTATTTTGTAATTTCTTATTTCTCGATAAGAAATATTCTGAAACACACATTGTTTCACTGTTACAAGAGTAATCCTTTCCACTGCATTGATATGGAGTAGATGTACACGTACGTTCGGACACGGGTGCAAACTTGCTATGTTTAATCATGGGCCGCATGTATCACAACATTTAATTTAGTGAGGTAAACTCAAACAATAGCTTTCATTGTGTTTACACTCTTTCAATTTAAGCAAACAGAAAGCTGACTACATCAAGTCAACCAACCATACCTACATGTACTTCTCTGCCACTTCCGCACACAAATGGACCGTAGCTCCAACAAGGTATATGCAACCTGCTCTAAATAGGCGAATCTATGCCGTTGTTTGTTGTCATTTACTGTCAAGTATGGTATTAATGTTACAACTTTATCTGTTTTGCCCTTCGCTCTCTCTCTCTCTCTCTCTCTCTCTCTCTCTCTCTCTCCCTAATCTCTCTCCTCCCTCCGTCCCTCCCCCACCCTACGTCACTCCGTCACTCCGTCCCTCCCCTCCCCCTCCCTCCCCCCTCTCTCTCTCTCTCTCTCTCTCTCTCTCTCTCTCTCTCTCTCTCTCTCTCTCTCTCTCTCTCTCTCTCTCTCTCTCTCTCTCTCTCTCTCTCTCTCTCTATCTCTCTCTCTTTCATATGTAGTAGGTTACTGTAGGAGCTCCTTATGACGGGATGGTCAGCATTTCATGCCTTGAAATGTTTATTTTGGGTTAAACACATGTAACGTTACGTAATAGTTCAAAACTTACAGAAAATCTCTAAACAAAATCATTAACCAGTATTCATAACTGGTTTTAACTTACATAAACAGCAAACAAAAGCCTCAGTGATACTAATCATTATTTATAACACCAACTACCCACATAAAGGTTTATATCTCAGCACTTTGAGGAAAAGCCCCCTCGTCTTGCAATATGATACATGTTTGAGTACTTTCTTTCTTGCTTTTTTTTTTTACGGTGGAAGCGGTGTGGTTCATTCATTGTGAGTCTGTCAAACTTAACCAAATTATTTTGAAATACTTTATCCATTTTAAGGTAATATTATATTTGTTTTAACAACATTTTGTTGAAACTTAAATTTATAAACATAAACCATGACCTCAACGTGACCTTTGTAAGATATCAACGGCATATGTAAGTTGTGAATTACAACAGAAGTAAGTAAGCTGTGAAGAAACAAAAGACAGAACAGATAGAACAGTTGCACGTGTCTGTCTCATACAGAGGGAAATTCATATACATTGTAATACAATTGTTGCATGTGTCTGTCTCATACAGAGGGTGATTTATATACATTGTAATACAATTGTTGCATGTGTCTGTCTCTTGCAGACAATGACTCCGTGTAGCTGTCGTAATTTTGACAGACATGGGTAACAAAAGCATGCATCATATCATGTTTGTATACCACGTGCGGACTATACCATGTAGACACATGCAACAATTATATTTAAAATGTATATAATTCACCCTGTGTAAGTGACAGACAATTGTATTACAATGTATATAAATCACCCTCTGCAAGGGACAGACACATGCTACAATTGTGTTACAATGTATATAAATCACCCTCTGCAAGAGACAGACACATGCAACAATTGTATTACAATGTATATAAATCACGCTCTGCAAGAGACAGACACATGCTACAATTGTATTACAATGTATATAAATCCACTCCGCAAGAGACAGACACACGAAACCATTATTTTAATACAATATGTGTATGAATCACCCTCTGCAATTAAAAGAGACAGACACAAGCAACAATTGTATCCGTTCTGACTTTTTGTTCTTGCACAGCTTACTTTCCTTTGCTATAGCTACTGACAAGCTCTAAATCGTGATAATAATAAGAAAGTATAGTAATTTTGATTGGATATCTTCACAGTGACATGCAAGAGTTAACAAATAATATGCCCCGTAATATGTCACTTGTAAAGCAACAATATTTCTTTTTTAAAATCGGTGGTGCATTGAATGTGACACTGAGGTACCTCGGCGTTTGTCTCAGTGAAATATTCTCATCTCAAACTTTCATGTAAAAAACCTTCTTTCCCTTACTGATGGGTAATGCTGTCGGCAAAGGAAAGTCAAGTTTGTTTGTTTGCTCTCTGCTCAAAAATTCCGTTTCTGCTAAAGGTGAACCCGAGGAAGAATCATAGAACCACAGGGTGGCATCGTAATGTCTGATTCTGTAGCTAAAGTCGGTGCATGATTCAGTGTCGGGGCGCCCTCACCCGTCGGCCTACCCTCTCTGGAGCAATTCCAGAAAATAACGATGGGGGCGCAACGACAGAATCAATCTCACAGATTAGGTTCCATTTTCCACAGTTTATTTACAAATATTCACTTCGACTGTTTTTCTGCATTCCCTACATTTGACGATACAACACCACTGATAGCGACACTGACATTGCTCCACGATGTCCACCACTTTACTCTTGTAGCCTCGTCCGCAGCACATAGAATCACATCCATCAAATTGCACTGCATTACCAACCGTTGTACTATTACAAAACCTGTGATGAAACCAAACAAGAAAAAAAAATCATAGAAAAATAGATATCGGTGTACAGCATTTTAAAATTATTACTGAATCAATTTGTTTAATATAGATTTCATAAAAGAGTGCAATAAACTTGACCGTAAAATACTATCGATTTCACCATATGTAAGGATGTCTGTGAGCAGAACGTCGTTTCACCTTTGTCGATAATTAAAACTGGCTTTATGAAGGTGCCGAAAAGTCGTCTCCTTATCTTACTGTCAAACTCACAAATTCGCCCAAAGACACACATGGCCACAGGCACACAGCACTATACAACACAACACAACACACATTTAACATAAAATACCAAAGTCTGCAATGTTACAGCTAATATTTTCAATGTGACCTCAAAGTATACGGTCAATATGTACTGAGAGAATAACAAACAGTGTACCTGCCAACTGTTCCCAGTGACCCAGTGTGAGGATTCGACTCACAGTAATCAGGAGATGGTTGAATGTAGATCAGATCGTTTTCTGAGTATTTTTCCAAATTTCGATCACGTGGTACCAACGTGGTTTTATTCCCTGTGTGCTGGAGAACAACTTCGGCTGCACCCGTATACTTCCTTTTCAACTTAAAGCCAATATCCTCCATACCTGGCAAAGACTTCCAACATGTTTTCAAGTTGCAAGAACCGGTCAAACCATGGCATTTACACCGTATTTGTGAACTCGATTTAACTGTCTAAAACAGAGGGGAAACACATAAAATGAGTTCAAATCCCAAAACAAAAAAACAAGGCATTGGATGTGATCATTGCAATTCAAGTTACCAGATACCGTGCTCCGATTACCAGGGTCCAGTGAGTGAGTATGTATGTATGTATGTATGTATGTATGTATGTATGTATGTATGTATGTATGTATGTGTGTGTGTGTATGTGTGTATGTGTATATGTGTGTGTATGTATGTATGTATGTATGTATGTATGTATGTATGTATGTATGTATGTATGTATGTATGTATGTATGTATGGATGGATGGATGTATGTATGTATGTATGTATGTATGTATGTCCTTATGTATGTCCTTATGTATGTATGTATGTATGTATGTATGTATGTATGTATGTATGTATGTATGTATGTATGTATGTATGTATGTATGTATGTATGTATGTGTGTGTGTGTGTGTGTATGTGTGTGTGTATGTATGTATGTATGTATGTATGTATGTATGTATGTATGTATGTATGTATGTATGTATGTATGTATGTATGTATGTATGTATGTCTCTGTCCGTCCGTCCGTCCGTCCGCCAGCCTGTCTGTCTGTCTGTCTGTCTGTCTGTCTGTCTGTCTGTCTGTCTGTCTGTCTGCCTGCCTGCCTGCCTGCCTGCCTGCCTGTCTGTCTGTCTGTCTGTCTGTCTGTCTGTCTGTCTGTCTGTCTGTCTGTCTGTCTGTCTGCCTGCCTGTCTGTCTGTCTGTCTGTCTGCATGATAATGTATGTGGTTGGGTGACAAGTTCGTCGTTTGTAGGTGAAACTGATTAAAAAATGGTTACTCACCATACGTCCTATCTTGTTATTGTGTCTGTTTGTGTAATATCTATCATGTTTTGGTCTCAGATAGGCATCTGCAAATCTTAAACTAAAACCAATACCAAATTCTACATTATCACTACAACCACCCCATTCAAAGAGTCCCTCTTCTGGCTTTTCACGAGGTGTCCGACCACACCCACATTGCGTGATAGAACCCGAACTGCATTCGATAGCGATGGAGTAGGCGATCGCAGCTGCAGATAATGCATAAACGTATGCCCCTTCACGTGTCTCTGAAATGTTTTGAAAAAAACCCGGATGTATTAAGAATTGTATTTGAAGTCTAACCCTGTTCTGGGTGTCAAGAGTCACATCTTATGGGAAGATCTTGGACGAATTTGTGAGTTTGACAGTAAGAGAAGGAAAATCATAATGACTACGTTTGGGAAAAATCGGTTTCCAGTGATGTATTTAATTAATAGCTTATACCATTCTCTTTGTAAAAACGTCCTAAAGGTACAAGTTAAGACAAAACCCTTTTCTGTGAACTTCTGGACAACAATGTAAATTGAAAACATGTCTTGTTTCAACCCGGAACAATTTTCGATCAGAAAACCATAATATATTTGCTGAAATTTTTTAAACTACCAATAATTAGACATTATACATGTTAAGTGGTCGATGTTATCCATAAACAGTACAGAATGTGGTTGAAATCATGGTCGCCGTTGAGGGCGCTGATTTTTTAAGGGCTGACCCAAAAATAAATTTAATTTGATTTATCGTGTATACAGCTACAAAAATACGTTTGCACATAGGTGATGTAATACTGTACACGATGTATGATATTTTGAGTAACTTTATGTACCTAACAAAACATATTTTATCGAAAGTTCCAGTTGCAGTAAGTGCAACTTTAAGACTGATTTAATTAGACAATATACCTTTTGTCAGATCAGGTGTAAAATCCGGGGCATTCTTTATACTAGAACAATTCCATCTGCGATCTGAAAACTGTTCTTGGCATGTCTGTACTGTCAACCTAGCAGCTTCCTCGATACCTGGCATGGCGTCCAGATTTCTTTTGCACATGTTTTTGACTTGCCTCATCACAATTCCCTTCGCCTTCTTACATGTTTTGGCTGAATCCCAGTCAAGTTTTGGTTCATGATTCGCTAAAGCACTAAAATGAAAAGCAATTAATCATTAATTGATCAGAAAAGTTATGTGCACGTCACGTACGCGTGTGATTCGCAATTCCATGGTTTTCGTGTTAGTGACAAACACGCTGAATACCTATAAATTATGTCAAAAAAGCTACAAGCACATCTGAGGAAATATTGTATCTTGTAAAAAAACGAAAAAACGAAAACCTAAAATATATATTCATAGAATTATGATTTAAGCTAACTATTGAAATGAACAAAAGTATATTGTTAAGTAGGTTACTTTCACTTACATTAGAACAGTTGTTTGCACAGTACATATTTCATAAACATTATTCAATACGTATCATAAAGTACGTCATCGGATTGTTTATGAGTTATATCTTAATACCAGATATGAGTTCAGTTAATTGTAAGTGGTGATTAAGTATACTTCAGTAAGTGGACACTAGAGGGCGGTATACAAATTATATAAATTACATCATTGGATTGTTTATGAGTTATATCTTAACCCCCCAGATTTGAGTTCAGTTAATTGTAAGTGGTGATTAAGTATACTTCAGTAAGTACAATACTGCGGGTACCTTTATATATACAGCAAAAACTGAGCCCACATACGCATAAACTCAGCAGCTTGTGCCCCTTTAAGTGTTGTTTTTTCCTATCCAACATTGAACTACTGACTTTGCTACTATCTAGACGAGCAAGTTCAATGACATCATTATAGGCAGTTGATATTCACGAACTTATATAATGTTTAATAAGAAAACTACTTACAGCCACTTGATGGCGTGGATAACATGAAACGATAAAAGGAGAATAAGAACAGAAAGGACGGTGGTGGTTGTTGATGTTCGGGATGACTTTTGTCTCGCCATCTTGATTGTTCAAGCCGTCGTGGTTGTCTGCAACCTCAGCAAGCCTCTAGGTTGTATGGTCTGATGGAAGTCGTCAGGTGAAACTTGTCCTCGTCAAGCATGTGTGTATTTCACATTTATCAAACTGAAATAAAATAAAATGTTATCTATTTTTTTTAGTTTCTTGACCATGCCTAACAAAGAAATGTTTGGTACCGATTACGCTCACTTGTAGAATAGTTAGGGTAGGTAGATGTTTATTTATATTATTTTTTTTCATATGTGAGTGTCTCGTTCAGGTAGTTATGTTTTCCATTGTTTTCCATATGGTCTCTATGTTATTGGTTTCTTCTCATCAGATGTACAACCATTACAAACAGGAAGAACAGTTTTACATTGTCTTTTTAAGTTGATGCCAGTTTCCGCATCCATTGTTTCTCGCAAGACTTCACACTTTCGCGATTTTATTACTTTTTTTCTCGAATACGTAAAAAAAAGTTTAGGGTCGGCGTGAAAAAACTAGGCGGGGTCGGGTAACCGGAACCAAATAATTTTTATAGGCCCTACTTGTTTTAAAATTATTGTGAACTAAAGAAAACATGCCTGACATGCAGTATATAAAGAATTAACATTTTGATAATTGGACGGAATGGTGGCTGAAAATCATAAGAAATTGGTAGACCAATTTATTCTTAGCATGTCGGCCAAATATTGAACATATTACAGCAAAGTTTAGGATTCAAGCAACTTCTGTAATGCGCAGTAACCATGGTTACTAAACCTTATCAGTATCAGTATTTACAATTTATTGATTAACTGCAATGATACCCAGACCGTCTGTTAGCAATGTTTATATACGGACATCAAGCCAGTGTACACAATACTATAGGCGGAAAGTAGCAAGGTAATTCAACTAATTAGAAGTAATAAGCAAATATTAACGTAAAATCATTTAATTTCGAATTATTGCTTTACTACAACTCATGGAAGTCATGGAAAAGGATTAGCTGCAATCACATTGTAAACTAGCAAACTAAAGAACCCAAGAACAATTAGCTATTATATGCAGTGTCGTGTATTGCACTACACTACACTACACTGCACTACACTACACTACACTGTACTGTACTACACTACACTACACTACACTATACCACACCACAATAAACTACACCACTGCACTACACTACACTGCAATGCAATGCAATGCAATGCATTGTACTGTACTGCACTGTACTGTACTGTACTGTACTGAATTGCGCTGTTCAATCAACTCAGTGGTCGCACTTCAATCATACTCAAGAAGAACACAGGAGGTCATAAGGAATGAGTCACTGAGTCATCAGTATGCCAATTACCAATCAGTAACTCAACAACAGGAATGTATGTACCGTTGACAGGTCTCGAACTGACAAGTTTTTTCACTGTAGGGAGTTTTCCCTGTGATTCACCACGTCAGTTACTCATCATTACTCTATGCGATGACTGTATCAATTTGCTATCTTTCTGAAGTAAGTTTGAAGAACAAATCAATGTCTAATGAGGCCCTAAGCACACAAAACTGGTGAAGGTCGCGAGACCTATTGAAAATCTATTGCGTTTTTTTTCTTTCACGATTTTTCTACAATAATAGTTGTAATATATCCGAGTTGCTTTTCATTCAGGTCTATATGCATACCAAAACAACCTTTGGTTCAGACATTTTTGGCTATCCGGTATATATAGGGAACGCATTGACTGAGTACTAATTCTATATGCTGAATTTAATTGATGACGTAGAGGATTACGGTATGGCCGGGAACGAGTTAACGCCAAGTCAAATATAGAATATCCGTAACGGTACAGTTTGATTTTCGTAATTAACACGGATTGAATTTACCGTGAATTTACTCGAGGTAGGAAGCCATTGAGGCTTTTAAAGACCCTGTGCGTGGTTATCAATACACTGTTTTAAAATCATTAACTGGTGAATTAGCAATAACCCTTTCTGGTAAACTGTTCCAAATGTCTATGACACGTTGACTGAAAAAGTATTTACGTATATCCAATCTGGATCTGTCCTTAAATAATTTCAAACTATGTCCTCTTGTTGTCGAAGTAGATACTTTGAAAAACACAACTGGATCAACGAGAGTATGTCCATGGAAAAGTATATACACTTCCAACAAATCTGCTCTGATCCGTCTGGTTTCTAAAGGTAACGTTAACGTTAAGCCAAACCACGTCTAAAGTTAGCATATTTTTACGAAACTGGTTTTCGTTTAGACGACAGGGTGGTTGTAACCAGTCAATGCTAAATGTTTCCCACAAGTACATGCACGTTCAACAGAATCGTTAACTATAGAATTCTAACGAACGACATTTCGTCGACGCGTCATTCCTCGCTGTTTTCCGTCTACACAGTCAGTAACATGAGGAAAACAGACATCTAAAAAAAGACAGTTTTATTTACTCAAATTGTACAGGTCACCCAGAACACCTTTTCACCGGTTAAACGGTTCATATAAGTAATTATGGGGACAACTTGGTATGGGTACAGACCTTTGTACTGCCAATGCATGTCAATCACCATCACAATTGTGTCTGTGACATTATGAATAAGTCGTGCTCTTGAGAGTCCTAACAACACGACAATAATTTTACACTTACAACCAAGTAGATTCAGGGCGGTCCTTACATTCATTCCGGAGCGAACGAATGTTCAACTAATAAACTATGTACGAGTGTAAGGAAATGAAGGAAGATCGACCACGAGTTTTTAACGACAACGAAGTATCACTCGTCTAGTACTTGTCGTGAGGTTCAATCCTGTTCAGTTAGAACATTGCCTTCAATGCACCGTCATTAGTTCGTATGTTGGCCTGTATAAAGATCTGACCCTTTAGTTCATGACACGATCAGTCCTATGATATGACATTAAGCTATTTTCCTAGGAGAGGACACTACCTCTCTGAAGAAATTCTTGCTGCTAGAAAATGCACCACATTTTGGTAGAACTCACCAGTTCACCAGGTACGCCTCCGTGATTACCACCGCTTAGTTTATGTTCCCTAGGGTGCGATGATGATCAGCCCAGCGGGCCAGTCTGCGGCATCCAAAACATCGACGAAGTTATGCACCCCTCTACGAAGACTTGAAAATTGTTGTCGTCGTTAGTATATTTGTCCTTTTGTCAGCCACAGTCTGCATTCAAATCTCTTAGAAATGAGAAATAGTAAGCCTCTATGCAGAAAAATAATGCGTAAACAAAGGATGTCCATGGGCTTTGAGATGAGTCGAACTTAAAACGACCCACGCATGCGTACTCATTGGCAACTTTGCTATCCGTATCACTAAGTCAGCTAAGAGTGCCCGCCTTGATATGCAATGATATCTCTGTCGACATGACAACGGGATTTACCTCAATGTAAAGAGCACCGGATGTCTCTGCTTTTGTCTTAGTATTCTCAAGAACTTTATATGATTTTGAATGCTCGAGATTCAAGCTAACATTTTCAAAGCGAGTGCCACATCGATGACGACTGTCGATGTCCTTGACACTGTTTTTACGAACCAAGTGTTCAACTTCTGTTGAGGAGTGTATTGAGGTGGCCCTTATCCTTGGCTCTTTTATACCCCGTCTACGCATAGAAAATACAAACTAGTAATTTATATCTTGGCAAAACAAAAACAGTGATCATCATCTTAACCCCCCCCCCCCACTCGTCAGACTTATAAGAGAGACAATACTGAAATTCCACTTCTTATAAAGATTTTGTAATTTCTCCTTGCCAAATGTTTGACATAAGCTCATTCATAAGTATAACATATTTGGTAACATTCTTGAATGAAGTTGAAATATGGCAAAAAGTTACAAAAACTTGAGAAATGTTACTCAAAAATTATTTCTGAAATTTTTTTGCGTGATTGAACAGGTGAAAATAATGCGAAGAACAATAATTTGTGACATACGTACAAGTTCGCGTTCTGGTGAATTCTACAAAACGGCTCAAGCACTCTCTTTGTCTTGTTTTAATAAATATAAATGTATTCAAATTAAACAAAGTCACATTCTCAAGTCGCAAGGAGGAAATTTCGATAGAGGGCGTTTTGATATGAAAGAACTATCTCATTTTGCGTTGTGTCAATCAAGTGTCATTCGGCCCTGTTGTGAGACATGGTGACACTTAGGTGACAAACGACATGGGTGGCATCCATTCTGTTGAATTCGTGCCAGGTTGTACTGTTACGGCTCATTTCTAACCAAATTGTACAGTTTGGAGATTCGAAAGATAGGCTTTTAATCAGATTTATTTGTTCAACGATTATTGTTTTGAACAGTAAACATTTAACACTTTACGGTCTATCTGAAGACAGAATTTTCCACAGTCTGTATCTATGTTGTTGGATGGTAAGTTGGTGAACCTATCTTTGATGTGGTATCCGATAGGGTGGCGCAATACATTTTGCTTACTGAATGGTCTAACTACACACACAGAATCTATGTGAGGCATGTACGATTACTTGTTATAAATCTGTAGGATATATATATATATATATATATATATATATATATATATATATATATATATATATATATATATATATATATATATATATATATATTTGTGCGTGCGTGCGTGCGTATGTACGTATTTATTTATGTACGTATGTACGTATGTATGTATGTATGTATGTATGTATGTATGTATGTATGTACGTACGTACGTACGTAAGTATGTATGTATGCATGTATGTATGTATGTATGTATGTATGTATGTATGTATGTATGTATGTATGTACGGGAGTGTGTGTGTAAATATGAAGTTGATCTCATATATTATAAAAATCGTATCTCAGTATAAACATCGTATACACTTTCTAGTCGAGTCACTCAATCTTCGGGTTACATTGCTCTTGTCCTTCGATTTACAATGTAGCTAGTTGCGCAGCTTCTCAGCTAGATGCCAGTATGATCTGACCAATTACCAAAGATGTCCCACCAGTTGACAACATGCCAACGTAATTTAACTCTCAGACTTATAGACACCAGACAGAGTATCGTGGAAAGAACAAAACTCCAACATTATTTAATTCTCGAAACCTCAGTGGTTCAACTTGTCCGAGGTTCAACTGACTGCTGTGCTGCTGCAGTGAAACACTTGATTAGCCAGCCGGGCTTTCTTGTCAGTCAGTCAGTCAGGCAAATATATCTACTCGCGTTAAGAAATCTGTACTGGAGAGCAGAATATATATTTATTCATTTGTAGCTTAGTCCAATTCCTATTGTTTCTATCATGAATATATTATTGTTTTTATCGTTTGTAAACTTATCAGTTTGTCAGTTACAGATAACATGCAAAGGCAGACAGTCTGATTCAATGGATTAAGATAGTGTACAGAAAAGACGTCCTTTGAGTTTTGTGACAAGGGGAACCGGAACAACACACGCATGCGCATTCTCTGACAACTTCAAATCGGATTCGCTGTATATAGCTGCATTGCGTGCTTAGGAAGCCAATTTTACTAACCTGCTGCGTGTAAACTGCATGAAATGTTTCTTCCTTGTCTGTTCCACACTCACTGTTTTGGTCATTTGTTAAGCTCCTATCATTATTTACATACCCATGATTCTTCTCCCCAGTATACAACCGGTCTCTTCTTCGCGGTATTTGCCATTTTTTGTAACTATAGTTTAGAGAGGTCGCGATCGGTAGCTACAGAGTTGGTGGAAATGACATTTTCGAGCCCAGTAAACATGACAAATACTGTTTATCCCAAACCAGCCTAAATAATAGTGTAAAAGCTGGTATAGTAAAATACCATAACACGGAGCAGGTAGGCGCTAGGTACGCACACCATTCCTCCACTTCCAAGATAAAACCAGAGCTCGTCAAACAAACTTTACGCCTTTTCAAGTTTTGCATCCAAATTTGAGGTTAACCAGTTTAAACATATAAATTGCCCCGTTCATGAACTAGTTGAGGGAAGGCATCAAAGTACGTGAACCTTGAAGAAATACATTCCCAAAACTAGTGTTCAAACACACTTTGAGTTTCCCAAGATTCCCTGACACTGTTCATGATCGATTGCTGACTACTGTAACTAAACAATGTTTTGTTAGGTACAATAATTTCCTCATAATATCGTACACCGTGAACAGTATTGCATAACCTGTGGGTAAACGTACGTTTTTGTAGCTGTATACATTATTATCAAATAGATTTATAGCTCCGCAGTCACAAGCAACGCCCTCAACGGCGACCACGATTCCAACTTGTTTCTATACTGATTTAATGGATAATTTCGACCACTGTATAACATGTATAATGTCTTGTATTTTAACAATTTTCAGGGAATATGTTGTGGTTGTCTGATCGGAAAATGATACGCCAGTTACAACTAGTACAGTTTTAACATGGCGACAGCCAATACCAAGTTTTCGTTCAAGATTCAAACTTGACACCACACTACACCTACGTACAGATAATATTGACCACTACTTAGTAGACACGATGTCTTAAGTAATTTACCAAATTTTAGTGAATATATCTTTGAATATTTGAGGTAAAATGCTTCACTTGCAGCTAGTTCAGGGTTAAAAACATTGTTATTATTATCGCATGACTCCGTGTTGGATCGATAGATTTACAGCGCAATTTGTGGGAAAAATGACTGGTACTTTATTCAAGGAAAAACTAGCGAGGGGACGTACTAGACTATAATGAAGTTATACTGCGAATTTCACGAGTTTATTTTACCCGGAATGTTGTCGAGTATCACTGTTATGTAGTCCCATGTATCACTCCTTACCCTTCAGTCCCATGTATCACTCCTTACCCTTGGTTGTTATCATTGTAGCCATTCCAGACGGCAAAAAGGAAATTGAGAATACGCCCTCGCTCAAATTGGGTTATCATCACCTCATTGTATCGTGTCTTAAGAGCTTTGTCGTTTGATATTTTGTAGCTGTGTAAATCGGGGAGGTTTTTCACATTGTTCAGACATCAAGGAAAGCGGCAGTGCTCTATGATTAACTGGGTAACCTATACCATGTATACCCCCAAGATACACACAGACAGGAAGGAGAGCGCCACCATGGCAAATTTTGGAAAGGCCTATTATCAAAGAGTGTGTATGAAAAATAACCGACTTACATGTCTATATCATTTAACACCTATGAACCAAGATACAAAATTTACATCTCATATCATCTGAAAGCACGTTGTCATAAAGTGTGGTGGCAGGTTTAGTAAAGTTTATTGGCCGGGGTCATCGACTTTAGGTTGATCGGTCAGAGTTCTAGTTGTTCACAAGATATGGAAATCAAACACATGTTTACTCGCATATCGTACCAGTTCAGCCTGTGACATCTGGGTGTGTGTTTATGACTCTTATTTCTCCAGTGATTGTGGTCCCTCCCCACCCTGTGTACTTTCGTGACACGTGTGTCCGAGAAACGAATTTCAAATCAATAAGATATATCGCGAAATGTTAATTACTTGGCAAAGAACACTTTCGTTTTAGACGTTACCGTGGCAGTCGATTTCTACCTCGCGACTCAGTATGTCGTCTGCATACGTACGTTCTCATCGTTTGTCAACTTTTGTTTTATAATTTGTTTTTGTTTTTGATATTTTGAAAAAAAAGTTCGTCTATGCTTATTATTGAAACTTGCAATTGTTACAACTTATCACTAGTTGCTTGCTATCTTAGTAGAACAACTACTCGTACCATTATAAGCCTAACTCGACCTCGCGATTTATATGATTGCGCATAATAGTGGTATTACGTTTACAAGTTATTTGCATATACTGCATTGTTCGTATCGTTTAAAAACAAGTTTCTCAAGTTTCAGTCAAAGGTTGGTTTTAGAAGTCATCATATGATTTAGTCTTCCCTTTTAATGGTTCGCTCTCGACGTACATCGTGTCGTGGGTTATTTTTCTAAGGATTACATCAGTTCGGCTTTGAGGGAAAGAATTGATATACACAATAAGGTACGTGGTAGCAGGCTGTTTGTTGGCTTGTATGAAAGTGGCAATAAGGTTGATAATTGGGGTATTTATTTCGGATTTTTAATCTACAAAACAATTTTATCATGGCCTCCTACTTTAAAAATTAATGTGAAACAACATAGACCAAGTCTGTGTTCATAACTCAATACATTGCAAAAAAGCCAAAATATGTGTAAAAAGTTTGTTATTGTACGTAAAATAACAACTATTGATGCAAATAAGGACTTGACATATGTTGCTTCAAATTGTTTTTTCAAGTAGCAAGTATGAGAAAATTGTTTTATAAATTAAAAATCCAAAATAAATACTCAATCATCATCTATATGTCCAATTTGAGTTTACGTAAGTCTCCGAGTTTAAACGTACCATGTGTACCCTGTACCCTGTACACATACTGAGTGAAATTTTGTATATGTTCTATATCTGTTATTCACTGTTTACAGGAGAGATGAAATCACCTTGTGTTTAAATTTCACATTTCAACTCTAAGCTAACAATATCAGAGACACAACAAACACAGAGCAGTAAAAACAGGCTTCTAATGAAAACAACACATGGACTTGGTGATTTTAATGGCTTCAATTGTACATATTCTAACTGATAACAAATAGTGGTTCAAATACTGAACATATCTTTCAATTAATAAGTCTATGTCTTGATAACAGTTCATGATCATTTGCCTGGATTGTTTGAAGGGATAAATTAATTGAGAAAATCCAAGTCTGTTATAATTTGGAAGTTCTTTGGAAGGAAATAACGATTGGTATCATTTCTGTAATACACTGTCGTTGGATGTTGTTTTCAGTAAGTCTGCACGTACACAGTAATAAATCTTACATCGTATATCGCTTTATCAACAGGAAAAGTGTTTGTTGTATGTGTTAACAGGATGTCTGCTAAATACAAAGATGTGTTGCGGGTATGTATTTTGGAACAAATGTATATTGTTATTACACAACATCACTTCATATCCAGACATCCAGACAAGCACTATATATATATATATATATATATATATATATATATATATATATATATATATATATATATATATATATATATATATATATATATATATACATTTGTGTGTGTGTGTGTCAGTCGTGTGATGTCGCTATTTCGGTCTATTACCGATCAGACTCTAGGGTCTACGCGAAGTGTATTAGGGACGATTGCACAGTGTCGCACAGGCTCAACAAACGAACATCGTTTGTTTAGGACAAAACCCCTCCCCCTCTCCCTCAACGAACACTCACAAGTGCGTCATCAAGCATTTAAATATGATGTAAAGTGTAGTGGTCACACCACTATGAGCTAGCTATGTAAAACAAACACGTTAAAATACTACCAGAAACCCAACACCATACATGTATCTCACATTAGAAGTATTTTTTTTATCAACTTATCAATATTTCAGTAAGTAAATACAAAAGCTACTATCATTGAAGGAGTTAAAATTTCCGTCGAAATTTGGTTAGAAGTGAGAAAATGAAATTCAACAATCGCATTGACGCCAGACCCCTCTCCCTAAATGAACAAACTTCGCTTATTGAACTTTTGTGACATTGTGCGATCGTCCCCTACACATCTGTAAAACGGCATCACAATCACTGGTTTCTTGTCATAGAGACTAATAGGGATTTTCATTAACTAATTAATTTCATTTCAATTTTTGTATTAGGAGAAAATGAACAAATATTTCTCAAGTTTTGCGTTAATAAATACATTATATTGAAAGTGTTTCTAATTAATTGATCGGTTGATGGTTAGTTAATTGATTGATTGATTGATTGATTGATTGGTTGGTTGGTTGGTTGGTTGGTTGGTTGGTTGTTTGATTGATTGATTGATTGATTGATTGATTGGTTGATTGATTGATTGATTGATTGATTGATTGATTGATTGATTGATTGGTTGATTGATTGATTGATTGGTTGACTTTATTTCATGTTTTATAGGCATTTGAGAAGCAAGGTACACGTTATCTTCCCATGCATTACACTATAAGGAATATCGTGATGACAGGTGTGTTTGGCAACGACGTGGATTTGATTATTGATGACGACGACGGCGAAAATTGTGTCGCTATCTCAAAAGTACCGACCCTGGCACCAACCCATGTAGGTCAACAAATAATTAGCGTGTGGAGTGCAACATATGGGGAGCCAGTTAATGAAATAACAAGAGTGGCAAAGCTAAAAACTGTATTAAATGGCTGTGAAAGCCTGTGGAATGACCCCCAAGTGATGTTCGATTGTAGCTGGTATGAATTTGAAGCAATCGAAGAGGTGGCTTTGTCGAGAAGTTATAGACTAAAGGAAAAGGCAGTATTTTATTCTATGTATAAGCTAAGTGAAATGGATGTCTTCAACAGCGAAATTGAAATAGCGGGTCCATTATTGCCCGGTTTTGAAATCCGTCCTCTAACGCCTGAACATGCAAGCTTTGTCGCTTCTAAATGGGAATATAGCTCACCTCTAACTGGCAGCGTTCTTTCAAAGTTTTTGAACCACCCTGACATTTTTCTTACATCAGCCGTCTATAGGAAATCTGATAAACAGCCAGTGTCTTGGGCTATGACACGGAGATATGGCGACATTGGAATGGAATACACACTGCCGGCTTATCGAAGGAACGGTTTTATGAAAGCTGTAATTTATAATTTAGTAAAAAAGATCACAGAAAAATGTGAAACCCTGTATGTTTATATTAGTGATAGCAATCACCTGTCGCGGAAACTACACATACAGCTCGGGTTCTGTCAAGTGGCGGACGGAGAACGCACATGGGTGGAGTTTTACAAGTCCTAAAGCTATAGCTAAAATGATGTAGGCTTGGTGTTTCACTCAATCAGTGTAAATATAGACCCGTTGGTGGAGGATCTATGATGTAACATGACAATTAATGCACACCCTCAGACAACTTTTAATTCAAAGGAAATATAGGTGCCATACACAGTGGAGTGGGGATGTAGAAGTAGTAAAGTTGAAATGTTGATTATCAGTTTGAAAATAAACAATTGCAGCCATTAAAATCATCAAGTCCATGTGTTATGTTTTCAAAGAAGCCAGTTTTCACTGCAGTGTGAATGAATAGCAATGCTTATTATTGTTCAATGGGATTGGGTAAATGATCCTGCTGAGTGTGTTTATTGTGTCTCCGTTATTGTTAGTCTAAGATGAAATATGTCTATCTTTGTGTCGAAAACGTAATGTCCCATGAGTGAACCAGATTTAAACTGAATGCCTTCCGTTAGGATTCATGCAAGAAATTTAGCTCTATATCTGTGATTTGTCAAGTCCCAATGAAAGTTAGTTGTCAAAAATGTTGATGAAATGCCTGCTACGCCTCCTATTCTCAGCACAGGAAAGCTTGCCATCCTCGACTTTACTCAGCTTTTGTGATCCCCTACATACCCGGGATATGACATGTGCGTGTTGAACTTCCTTCTGTTTCCACCACAAGTTTACACTAAGGGAAAATTGTCAAGATTTTGTTGAGTGGCACGCCCTCACTGTACACTAGGTCAATGTATACGGCACCATTATTGATACATTGTCGCGAAATTTTCTTCCTAGGCTAGGCGAGGCTTGGTCTATTTTCCATATTTTGACCACACACATTTGGGTATAAATGATAGATTATTACACTTGATAAATATGTGAGAGTGTAATTATATCCTGAGATATAGAGCTAGATAAATGATTATGTACAAGCCTTGCAACAAACAGCGATAGTTTGTTATCGAGAGAAATCGGAAAAGAACACAGTAAAAAGGAGACGGTTCCTAAACTTCTAATCGAAAATCTAAAAAGACACGATTTCTCTTTATTCATCTGCGCATTAGTGTGTGAAATTTGAAAATGATAAATACACATTTGACGAAATTGAAACGATGATAAATATTTCACCTGTTTGTGAACTTCGCACTCACTGTAAACCTATTTTAAGGCCAAGAAAAAAAATTGTTTTCGGAGGCTTCTTTTTTCTCGTGTTTGTCCAGCCAATGCAGAGTGCAGATCCAAGGGAAACACAAAATAAGGATGGCATATACGAAACCCCTGAAAACAGAGTCTTTCTCAGTGTAGAGCTATGTAGAGCATGAGTATAAAGTTGGCGTCAGATTCAGATTCAGGTAGCGTCATATTGAGTGTCAGATAGCCTTAGATCTGAATACACCTGATGGCAGTGAAGTAGAATCCTTCCCTATAGTCTCAACGGTATTATTTCAGGTTTGAGTCTGTCGGGTGTCTTCGGATCTGAGGCCATCTGACACTCAATATAACGTTCATAAGATAATGCTACCTGAATCTGAATCTGAATCTCGTTCGATTGATTAATTACTCAAATTGGTCATGGATATTCATCGGATTATTATCAAAACCTAATCAGTTCTGGCCATTACCCTACGGAACATGTCTATGAAATTTCGTTTGAATTAATGCAGCCGTTTTTCGGAAATCGTGATACAGACACACATACACATGTACGCACAGACACACAGACTTCATCGGTATATTATAACCTTCCTTACAGAAGGGAAAAATCAAGCCTACATCATTTTATTTGTAAGATAACATTGACAGTGACTTTATCTTACAACTTAAATGGTGTAGGCTTGGTGTTACCATCAAGTACCCAGTACATGAGTTATAGTCATGTACCCAGTATATGAGTAAGTCAGTGTGTTTCCCAGTATGTTTCCCAGTATATGAGTTACAGTCATATACCCAGTATATGAGTTAGTCAAGTACCAACTATATGAGTTACAGTCATGTACCCAGTGTATGAGTTACAATTTTGTACCCAGTGTATGAGTTACAGTCATGTACCCTGTGTATGAGTTACAGTCATGTACCCAGTATATGAGTTACAGTCATGTACCCAGGTCCAGAGCAAAAGAATAATCCTGAGTAATCATCATATGGCTCCACTGCGAAGATGACATTAATGTGTGAAACATGGGATTGAAAACCTAGCCATTACAAACTTCCAAACAATCACAACTGTTATGCGAAGTTCATTCAGGTCATCTTAGATCAGCGGTCATAGAGACCGAGTTAGCTAATACTGCTATAAGTAGTTGTTCTACTAACATAACGAGCAACAAGTGATAATTATAAGTTGTAACAATTGCAAGTTTCAATAGTAAGTGTCGACGAATTTTTTTTTCATAATCACAATTTTTTTTTTTTTTAAAGTAGACGAACGATGAGAACGTAGGTATGCAGACGACATACTGACGGAAGTCGCGAGGTAGAAATCGACTGCCACGTCAACGTCTTCAACGAAAATGAAAATAAGACAAATTTTCTATTTTGTCAAGTAATTAATATTTCGTTATATATCTTAATGATTTGAAATACCTTTCTCGGACACACGTGTCATGAAAGTACACAGGATAGGGAGTGACCACAATCACTGGAGAAATAAGAATAACAAACACACACGCAGATGTCCGTCACAGTTTGAACAGGTACGATATGCGAGTAAACATTCAAGGGGAACCGGAACATCACACGCATGCGCATTCTCTGACAACTTCTGATTCGCTGTATATAGCTGCATTGCGTGATTAGGAAGCCACTTTTACTAACCTGCTACGTGTAAACTGCATGAAATGTTTATTCCTTGTCTGTTTCACACTCACTGTTTTGGCCATTTGTTAAGCTCCTATCATTGTTTACATACCCATGATTCTTCTCCCAAGTATACAACCCGTCTCTTCTTCGCGGGATTTGCCATTTTTTGTAACTACATTTTTTCGTAACTAGGTCGGGATCGGTAGCTACAGAGTTGGCGAAAGTGACATTTTCGAGCCCAGTAAACATGATAAATACTGTTTATCCCAAACCAGCCTAAATATATATATAGTGTAAAAGCTGGTAAAAAAACATAACACGGAGCAGGTAGGCACTAGGTATGCACAACATTCCTCCACTTCCAAGATAAGACTAGAGCTCGTCAAACAATCTGTACGCCTTTCCAAGTTTGGCGTCCAAATTTGAGGTTAACCAGTTGAAACATATAAATTACTCTGATCATGAACTAGCTGAAGAAGGCATCAAAGTACGTGAACCTTGAAGAAATACATTCCTAAAACTAGTGTTCAAAACACACTATGAGTTTCCCGAGATTTTCCCCGTCCCTGTTCATGATCGAATGCTGATTACTATACCTAAACAATGTTTTGTTAGGTACAATCATCTTACACCGTGAATAGTATTGTATAGCGGTTTTGTGGCTGTATACATCATTAATCAAATCAAATAAATTTTTAGCTCCGCAGTCACAAATCATCGCCCTCAACGGCGACCACGATTCCAACTTGTTTTTGTATTGCTTTAATGGATAATTTTGACCACTGTGTAACTTGAATTGTATAATGTCTTGTATTTAAAAAAAAATTCGGTAAATATGTTGTGGTTGTCTGATCGGAACATGCTACTCCAGATACAACTAGTATAGATTTAACATGGTGACAGATTAAAGACCAGGTTTTCGCTCAAGATTTAAACTTGACACTACGCTACCTACATATAATATTGACCAATAATTAACAAATACAATGTCTTCTTAATAAGTAATTGACCAACCTTTAGTGAATATATCTTTGAATATTTGAGGTAAAATGCTTCACTTGCAGCTAGTTCAGGGTTAAAAACATTGTTATTATTATCGCATGACTCCGTGTTGGATCGATAGATTTACAGCGCAATTTGTGGGAAAAATGACTGGTACTTTATTCAAGGAAAAACTAGGGAGGGGACGTACTAGACTATAATGAAGTTATACTGCGAATTTCACGAGTTTATTTTACCCGGAATGTTGTCGAGTATCACTGTTATGTAGTCCCATGTATCACTCCTTACCCTTGGTTGTTATCATTGTAGCCATTCCAGACGGCAAAAAGGAAATTGAGAATACGCCCTCGCTCAAATTGGGTTATCATCACCTCATTGTATCGTGTCTTAAGAGCTTTGTCGTTTGATATTTTGTAGCTGTGTAAATCGGGGAGGTTTTTCACATTGTTCAGACATCAAGGAAAGCAGTAGTGCTCTATGATTAACTGGGTAACCTATACCATGTATACCCCCAAGGTACACACAGACAGGAAGGAGAGCGCGACAATGGCAAATTTTGGAAAGGCTTATTATCAAAGAGTGTGTATGAAAAATAACCGACTTACATGTACTCGTCTATATCATTTAACACCTATGAACCAAGATACAACATTTACATCTCATATCATCTGAAAGCACGTTGTCATAAAGTGTGGTGGCAGGTTTAGTAAAGTTTATTGGCCGGGGTCATCGACTTTAGGTTGATCGGTCAGAGTTCTAGTTGTTCACAAGATATGGAAATCAAACACATGTTTACTCGCATATCATACCAGTTCAACCTGTGACATCTGGGTGTGTGTTTATGACTCTTATTTCTCCAGTGATTGTGGTCCCTCCCCCACCCTAGCCTGTGTACTTTCGTGACACGTGTGTCCGAGAAACGAATTTCAAATCAATAAGATATATCGCGAAATATTAATTACTTGGCAAAGAACACTTTCGTTTTAGACGTTACCGTGGCAGTCGATTTCTACCTCGCGACTCAGTATGTCGTCTGCATACGTGCGTTCTCATCGTTTGTCAACTTTTTTTTTAATAATTTGTTTTTGTTTTTGTGATTTTGAAAAAAAGTTCGTCTATACTTATTATTGAAATTTGCAATTGTTACAACTTATCACTAGTTGCTTGCGATCTTAGTAGAACAACTACTCGTACCATTATAAGCCTAACTCGACCTCATATGACCGCTGATCTAAGATGACATGAATGAATTTCGCATAATATTTGCATAATATTTGCATAAAATTTCGTAGAACTTTTGAAGGCCGGGCTAAGTGAATTGAAATTCGGCCAGATGTGGTTGTTTGGAAGTTTTTAAAGGCTAGGGTTTCAATCCCGTGTTTCTCACATTAGTGTTATCTTCTAAGTGGAGTCATAAGGATTACATAGGATTATTCTTTTGCTCTGGACCTCTGAACCTTTCCTATAGTTTTGTCTGACGACCTACATTATAATCATTTTTCTAAGTGGGCCTTTAAAGAGAAATCGCGATTTATATGATTGCGCATAATAGTGGCATTACGTTTACAAGTTATTTGCATATACTGCATTGTTCGTATCGTTTAAAAACAAGTTTCTCAAGTTTCAGTCAAAGGTTGGTTTTAGAAGTCATCATATGATTTAGTCTTCCATTTTAATGGTTCGCTCTCGACGTGCATCGTGTTGTGGGTTATTTTTCTAAGGATCACATCAGTTCGGCTTTGAGGGAAAGAATTGATATACACAATAAGGTACGTGGTAGCACACTGTTTGTTGGCTTGTGTTAAAGTGGCCATATGGATGAGAATTGGGGTATTTATTTCGGATTTTTTATCTACAGGCCTCCTACTTTAAAAATTAATGTGAAACAACATAGACCAAGTCTGTGTTCATAACTCAATACATTGCAAAAAAGCCAAAATATGTGTAAAAAGTTTGTTATTGTACGTACAATAACAAATATTGATACACATAAGGACTTGACATATGTTGCTTCAAATTGTTTTTTCAAGTAGCAAGTATGATAAAATTAAAATTAAATTAAAAATCCAAAATAAATACTCAATCATCATCCATATGACCAATTTAAGTTTACGTAAGACTCTGAGTTAAAACGTACCATGCGTACCCTGTACACATACTGAGTGAAATTTTGTATCTGTTCTATATCTGTTATTCACTGTTTACAGGAGAAATGAAACCACCTTGGTGTTTAAATTTCACTCGAGGGACATGATGTTTTTGAAACGAAGATAGACAAACAGCTAAAATGATGTTCGGATGCGGTGTTTCACTCATAGGAGATTACATTTTTGACACATTTTGACATATTTCAACTCTAAGCTAACAATATCAGAGGCACAACAAACACAGTGCAGTAAATATAGGCTTCTAATGAAAACATAACACATGGACTTGGTGATTTTAATGGCTTCAATTGTTTAATTTCTAACTGATAATCAACATATCAACTTGACTACTTCTACAGCCCCACTCACTGTGCATATCACCTATGTAATTTTTTTTTTTTTTTTTTTTTGCATTAGTTGTCCGAGTGTGTGTAAAAATGTCATGTTACATGAGTGAAACACCAAACCAACATCATTTTTACTGTAAAGCATTGTCATTCTTGTTACGCTGCAGTAGAAACAGGCTTATACTGAAAACATTACACATGGACTGATATCGATTGTAATGGTTTCAATCGTTTACGTTCTCACTGATAATTAATATGGTAATTCGTCTACTTCTACGTCCCCACTGTGCTTGATACCTCCGCCACTTTGCATTTGAAGTTATCTATGGAAGTGTAAAAACACCGTGTCCTATGAGTCGAACCCACCAAGCACTTCTCCTGTAAGGGCGGATTGTCAAAGGTCACAGGGTTGAAATTATTTAAATAAATAGATTTCCATTTCAACCACAAATAGAGGTTCAAATGCTGAACATATCTTTCAATTAATAAGTCTATGTCTTGATAACAGTTCATGATCATTTGTCTGGATTGTTTGAAGGGATAAATTAATTGAGAAAATCTAAGTCTGTTATAATTTGGAAGTTCTTTGGAAAGAAATAACGATTGGTATCATTTCTTTAATACACTGTCGTTGGATGTTGTTTTCAGTAAGTCTGCACGTACGTACACGGTAATAAACCTTATATCGTATATCGCTTTATCAACAGGAAAAGTGTTTGTTGTATGTGTTAACAGGATGTCTGCTAAATACAAAGATGTGTTGCGGGTATGTATTTTGGAACAAATGTATATTGTTATTACACAACATCACTTCATATCCAGACATCCAGACAAGAACTTTTATATATATGTGTGTGTCAGTCGTGTGATGGCGCTATTTCGGTCTATGACCGATCAGACTCGAGGGTCAACGCGAAGTGTATTAGGGACGATCGCACAACCTCAACATACGAACATCGTTCGTTTAAGTCAACCCCCCCTCTCCCTAAACGAACGCTCACAGGTGCGACATCAAGCATTTAAATATGATGTAAAGGGTAGTGGTCACACCACTATGATCTATGTAAAACAAACACGTTAAAATACTACCAGAAACCAAACACCATACATGTATCTTACATTGGAAGTAATTTTTTTTATCAACTTATCAATATTTCAAATATTTCAATTTTTTTATCAACTTATCAATATTACAAAAACTACTATCATTGAAGGAGTGAAAGTTTTCCGTCGAAATTTGGTTAGAAGTGAAAAAATGAAATTCAGCAATCGCATTGACGCCAGACCTCCTCCCTAAACGAACAAATAAGCCCGCTTATTGAACTTGTATGACATTGTGCGATCGTCCCTTACACATCTGTGAAAAGGTATCACTGGTTTCTTGTCATAGAGACTAATAGGGATTTTCATTAACTAATTATTTTCATTTCAATTTTTGTACTGGAAGAAAATGAACAAATATTTCTCAACTTTTGCTTTAATAAACAAATTATATTGAAAGGGTTTCTAATTAATAGATTGGTTGATGGTTACTTAATTGATTGATTGATTGATTGATTGATTGATTGATTGATTGATTGGTTGGTTGGTTGGTTGGTTGGTTGGTTGGTTGGTTGGTTGATTGATTGATTGATTGACTTTATTTCATGTTTTATAGGCAATTGAGAAGCAAGGAACACGTTGTCTTCCCATGCATTACGTTATAAAAAATATTGTGATGCCAGGGGTATTTGGCAACGACGTGGATTTGATTATTGATGACGACGATGGCGAAAATTGTGTCGCTATCTCAAAAGTACCGACCCTGGCACCAACCCATGTAGGTCAACAAACAATTAGCGTGTGCAGTGCAGCATATGGGGAGCCAGTTAATGAAATATCGAGAGTGGCAAAGCTAAAAACTGTATTAAATGGTTGTGAAAGCCTGTGGAATGACCCCCAAGTGATGTTCGATTGTAGCAGGTATGAATTTGAAGCAATCGAAGAGGTGGCTTTGTCGAGAAGTTATAGACTAAAGGAAAAGGCAGTATTTTATCCTATGTATAAGCTAACTGAAATGGATGTCTTCAACAGCGAAATTGAAATAGCGGGTCCATTATTGCCCGGTTTTGAAATCCGTCCTCTAACGCCTGAACATGCAAGCTTTGTCGCTTCTAAATGGGAATATAGCTCACCTCTAACTGGGAGCGTTTTTTCAAAGTTTTTAAACCACCCTGACATTTTTCTTACATCAGCCGTCTATAGGAACTCTGAGAAACAACCTGTGTCTTGGGCTATGATACTGAGATATGGCGACATCGGAATGGAATACACTCTGCCGGCTTATCGAAGGAACGGTTTTATGAAAGCTGTAATTTGTAATTTAGTAAAAAAGATCACAGATAAATGTGAAATTCCGTATGTTTATATTAGTGATAGCAATCACCTGTCGAGGAAACTACACATAAAGCTCGGGTTCTGTCAAGTGGCGGACGGAGAACGCACATGGGTGGAGTTTTACAAGTCCTAAAGCTATAGCTAACATGATGTAGGCTTGGTGTTTCACTCAATCCATGTAACCATAGACCCGTTGGTGGAGGGTCTATGATGTAACATGACAATTAATACACACCCTCAGACAACTTTTAATTCAAAGGAAACATAGGTGCCATACACAGTGGAGTGGGGATGTAGAAGTAGTAAAGTTGAAATGTTGATTATCAGTTTGAAAATAAACAATTGCAGCCATTAAAATCATCATGTCTATGTGTAATGTTTTCATTAGAAGCCTGTTTTCACTGCAGTGTGAATGAATAGCAATGCTTATCAGTGTTCAATGTGATTGGGTAAATGATCCTGCTGTGTTTATTGTGTCTCTGTTATTGTTAGTCTAAGATGAAATATGTCTATCTTTATGTCGAAAACGTAATGTCCCATGAGTGAAACATCAAGCCTACATCATTTTATTTGTAAGATAACAATGCCAGTGACTTTATCTTACAACTTAAATGGTGTAGGCTTGGTGTTACGATCAAGTACCCAGTACATGAGTTACAGTCATGTACCCAGTATATTGAGTAAGTCAGTGTGTTTCCCAGTATGCTTCCCAGTATATTAGGTACAGTCGTCATATACCCAGTATATGAGTTACAGTCATGTACCCAGTGTATGAGTTAGTCAAGTACCCACTATATGAGTTACAGTCATGTACCCAGTGTATGAGTTACAGTCGTTTACCTAGGGTATGAGTTACAGTCGTATACCCAGTATATGAGTTACAGTCATGTACCCAGTGTATGAGTTAGTCATGTACCCAGCATATGAGTTACAGTCATGTACCCGGTGTATGAGTTTAATACAGTCAAGTACCCAGCATATGAGTTACAGTCATGTACCCAATGTAAGAGTTACAGTCATGTACCCAGTGTATGAGTTAGTCAAGTACCCAGTATATGAGTTACAGTCATGTACCAATGTAAGAGTGACAGTCATATACCCAGTGTATGAGTTACAGTCATGTACCCAGAGTATGAGTTACAGTCATGTACCCAATGTATGAGTTAGTCAAGTACCCAGTATATGAGTTACAGTCATGTACCCAGGTAAAGAAGAAAAGAATAATCCTGAGTAATCATCATATGGCTCCACTGCGAAGATGACATTAATGTGAGAAACATGGGATTGAAACCCTAGCCATTACAAACTTCCAAACAATCACAACTGGTCGAATTTCAATTCACTTTTAATAGCCCGGCCTTCAAAAGTTCTACGAAATTGTATACAAATATTATGCAAATATTATGCGAAGTTCATTCAGGTCATCTTAGATCAACGGTCATTATGAGATCGAGTTAGCTAATACTGGTACGAGTAGTTGTTCTACTAACATAACGAGCAACAAGTGATAAGTTGTAACAATTGCAAGTTTCAATAATAAGTGTAGACGAACTTTTTTTTCACAATCACAAAAAAATTAAAAAAGAAAAAAAAGTAGACGAACGATGAGAACGTACGTAAGCAGACGACATTCTGACGGAAGTCGCGAGGTAGAAATCGACTGCCACGTCAACGTCTTCAACGAAAGTGAAAATAAGACAAATCTTAATTAATATTTCGTTATATATCTTATTGATTTGAAATACGTTTCTCGGACACACGTGTCACGAAAGTACACAGGATAGGGAGTGACCACAATCACTGGAGAAATAAGAATAACAAACACACACGCAGATGTCCATCACAGTTTGAACAGGTACGATATGCGAGTAAACATGCGTTTGATTTTCATATCTTATGAACAACTCTGACCGATCAACCTAAAGTCGATGACCCCGGCCAATTATTAAACTTTACTAAACCTGCCACTACTTCATAACAAGAAAGATAGTACGAGATGAAGGTGTTGTATCTTGGTTCATATGTGTTAACAGATTTAGACGGGTCGAGTACAATGTCAGTGATTTTCATACACACTCTGATAATTACAATGATAACTAGTAAGGGTAAGGAGTGATACATGGGACTGCATAACAGTGATACTCGACAACATTCTGGGTAAAATAAACTCGTCAAATTGTTTTTCTCCAAGGTTCACGTACTTTGATGCCTTCCTCAGCTAGTTCATGAACAGAGTAATTTATATGTTTCAACTGGTTAACCTCAAATTTGGACTCAAAACTTGGAAAGGCGTACAGTTTGTTTGACGAGCTCTAGTTTTATCTTGGAAGTGAAGGAGTGTTGTGCATACCTAGCGCCTACCTGCTCCGTGTTATGGTATTTTACCAGCTTTTACACTATATGTATATTTAGGCTGGTTTGGGATAAACAGTATTTGTCATGTTTACTGGGCTCAAAAACGTCACTTTCGCCAACTCTGTAGATACCGATGCCGAAGTTACAAAAAATGTAGTCACAAAAAATGACAAATCCCGCGAAGAAGAGACCGGTTGTATACTTGGGAGAAGAATCATGGGTATGTAAACAATTATAGGAGCTTAACAAATGACCAAAACAGTGAGTGTGGAACAGACAAGGAATAAACATTTCATGAAGTTTACACTCAGCAGGTTAGTAAAAGCGACTTCCTAAGCACGCAATGCAGCTATATTACGGCGAATCAGATTTGAAGTTGTCAGAGAATGCGCATGCGTGTGTTGTTCCGGTTCCCCTCGTCACAAAACTCAAAGGACGTCTTTTCTGTACACTATCTTAATCCATTGAATCAGACTGTCTTCCTTTGAATGTCATCTGTAACTGACAAGTTTACAAACGATAAAAACAATAATATATCCATGATAGAAACAATAGGAATTGGACTAAGCTACAAATGAATAAATATATATTCTGTTCTCCAGTACTTTCTTAACGCGAGTAGATATATTTGCCGACGTTACTAACTAATATAATCAATGGTGAGTACAGTTTGGTCTGACATTTAATCTGACATAAAAATGGCACATGACTGTAACTCATATTATGGGTACTTGACTGTAACTCATACACTGGGTACATGACAGTAACCCATACACTGGGTACTTGACTGTAATTCATATATTGGGTACACGACTCTAACTCATACACTGGGTAAACGACTGTAACTCATATACTGGGTACTTGACTGTAATTCATATACTGGGTACACGACTGTAACTCATATACTGGGTACTTGACTAACTCATATGCTGGGTACATGACTAACTCATATACTGGGTACATGACTATAACTCATACACTGGGTACATGACAGTAACCCATACACTGGGTACATGACTGTAACTCATACACTGGGTACACGACTGTAACTCATATACTGGGTACTTGACTAACTCATATACTGGGTACATGGCTATAACTCATGTAATGGGTACTTGCCTAACTCATAAAGTGGGTACATGACTGTAACTCATATACTGGTTACTTGCCTAACTCATACACTGGTTACATGACTGTAACTCATATATTTGGTACATGACTGTAACTCATATACTGGGTACTTGACTAACTGCTACACTGGGTGCATGACTGAAATATGTACACTGGGTACATGACAGTAACCCAAACACTGAGTACATGACTGTAACTCATACACTGGGTACACGACTGTAACTCATATACTGGGTACATGATAGTAACTCATACACTGGGTACATGACAGTAACCCATACTCTGGGTCCATGATTGTAACTCATATACTGGGTACTTGACTAACTCATACACTGGATACATGACTGTAACTCATATACTGGGTACATGACTGTAACTCATACACTGGGTACAAGACTGTAACTCGTACACTGGGTACACGACAGTAACCCATACACTGGGTGCATCACAGTAACTCATACACTGGGTACATGACTGAAACTCATACACTGGGTACACGACTGTAACTCATATACTGGGTACTTGACTTACTCATATACTCATATACTTTTCCTATAGTTTTGTCTGACGACTTACATTTTAATCAATCTAAGTGGGCCTTTAAAGGCATCACTGCCTGTGCCTGGCACCCTATTTTGCATATGACTGACTATGTGTTTGGGGTGGAGAAGTTGTGGTGACTCACTGGGAAGTAATCACCAAAATACTAGTATAAACATTCCCTAGCTGGATTGTTAACACATGCAAATGTCGCACATTTTAATAATCCGGAGTGACACACAATCTAAACAGCTGTTTGCAGGAGCCCTTGTCTCATTTTGAAAGGTTTTTACGTTCTATGAAACAAACAAATTGATTTTCAACTAATTTGTGTACCATCAAGTTACCATCCTACGACATTCAAAAAACATTTGTACATGATTCATGAAAAAATGCTGAAAACAAGACCCAGAAGCTAGTGCTCTGTACAGCAGTTTGAATTTCCAGCATTTGCATAGATTAGCCATAATCCTCTTTATATAGGGCAGTTCTGTGTTTAAAGAGAAATCACCATTCATATGTGCATAATGTAGGCATTACATTTGCATGTTATTTGCATATACTGCATTGTTTGCATCGTTTAAAAACAAGGTTCTCAAGTTTCAGTCAAAGGTTGGTTTTGGAGGTCATGATCTGATTCAGTCTTCCCTTTTAATGGTTCGCTCTCGACGTACATCGTGTCGTGGGTTATTCTTCTAAGGATCACATCAGTTCGGCTTTGAAGGATAATAATTGATATACACAACAAGGTACGTGGTATCAGGCTGTTTGTTGGCTTGTATTAAAGGGGCCATAAGGTTGAGAATTGGGGTATTTATTTCGGATTTTTAGAATCTACAAAACAATTTTATCATGGCGCCCTACTTTAAAAAGTAATGTGAAACAACATAGACCAAGTCTGTGTTTATAACTCAATGCACTGCAAAAAGCCAAAATATGTGTAAAAAGTTCGTACCTACAATAACAAATATTGATACAAATAAGGACTTGACATATGTTCTTTCAAATTTCTTTTCAAGTAGCAAATATGATAAAATTGTTTTATAAATCCAAAATCCAAAATAAATACTCAATCATCCATCATCTATATGGTGATTTAATGCTTTTTTTTATTACGTAAGACTTAGAGTTAACTGTACACATACTGAGTGAAATTTTGTATCTGTTCTATATCTGTTATTCACAGTTTACAGGAGAAATGAAATGACCTTGGTGATTTAATTTCACTCGAGGGACATGATGTTTTTGACACGAAGATAGCCAAACAGCTAAAATGATGTTGATGTGGTGTTTCATTCATGGGACATTACGTTGTTGACATAGAGCTAGACATATTTCAACTCTAGACTGACAATAACAGAGACCTGATAAACACAGCAGGATCCTTTGGCCAATCACACTGAACAGTGATAAGCATTGCTATTCTTTCACAGTGCAGTAAAAACAGGTTTCTAATGAAAACATTACACATGGACTTGTTGATTTTAATGCTTTCAATTTTTTATAACTGATAATCAACATACCAACTTGACTACTTCTACATCTCCACTGGGCACGGCAACTATGTAATTGGTTTGTTTGTTTGTTTGTTTTATGCATTAGAAGTTATCTGAGTGTGAGTAAAAATATCATGTTACATGAGCGAAACGCTAAACCAACATCCTTTTAGCTGTAAAGCATTGTCATTCCTGTTACGCTGCAGTAGAATCAGGCTTATACTGAAAACATTACACATGGACTGGTTGTAATGGTTTCAGTCTCATGAATAATGGATATGGTATCATGTCTGCTTCTACATCCCCACTGTGCTTGATACCTCCGCCATTTTGCATTTGAAGTTACCTATGGAAGTGTAAAAACACCGTGTCCTATGAGCCTAACCCATCAAGCACTTCTCCTTTAAGGGCGGATTGTCAAAGATCACAGGATTGAAATTATTTAACAAATAGATTTCCATTTCAACCACAAATAATGGTTCAAATGCTGAACATATCTTTCAATTTATAAGTCGATGTTTTGACAACCGTTCATGACCATTTGCTTTGATCGTTTTAATTGAAAAAAAGCCACTTTTAATTTGGAAGTTCTCAGGAAGGAACTCACGATTGTTATCATTGCTTTAATACAGTACTGTCGTTGGATGTTGTTTCCTGTTAGTCTGCACGTACAAAGTAATGACCTCGACTATTATATCGTATTGCTTAATCAACAGGAACAGTATTTGTTATATATGTGTTAACAGGATGTCTGCTGAATACGAAGATGTGTTACACGTATGTATTGAAACAAATGTATATTACAACTATTGACATCAGACCATGGACGAACGGAACCTGTTACACCATCTGAATTGGATTAATAACACTTGGCACAGCATGTTGGAAGTACAGAGACTTGTATTATATTCCATTATTTGACAAGAAGAGTTTTATGGCCACTTTAGATATTCGTTCACGTTCACAAATATATTAGAAGATCTCCCAACATTTCATCATAAAGAAGCCATAAAACTGTTCTTATCAAACCATGAAATGTAATACAAGCCTCTGCTGTTCCAACCTGCTGTGCAAAGTGTTATTAATCCAATTCTTTTATTTACTTTCCTTGTTTGTAATAGAGTTCTGTTCGTCCATGGTCTGATGTCGGCAGTTGTATTAGTACGCAACATCACTTTTTATCCAGACATCCAGACAAGAACTTTAGATATACGTGTCAGTCGTGTGATGGCGCTATTTCGGTCTCTGACCGGTCAGACTCGCGGGTCAACGCGATATGTGTCTTTATAAGGACAAGTGTATTAGGGACGATTGCACAATGATTTCGCATAAAGCTCAACAAACGAACATCGTTCGTTTAGGTCAAAACCCCACCCCTCCCCCTAAACGAACGCTCACTGCATTTGTATAGGACGTAAAACTATGATGAAAACTGTAGGGTCACACCACTATGATTGATGTAAAACATGCATTTTAAACACTTTAAAATACTACCCATCACCATACGTGTAACTCACATTAGAAGTCAATTTTTTTTATCAACATTTCAATATTTCAGTAGAAGGAGTGAAAATTTTCCGTCGAAATTTGGTTAGAAGTGCGGAAATGAAGTTCAGCAATAACAATGATGCCAGACCACTAAACAAACAAACTTCGCTTATTGAATTTGTGTGACATTCTGCGATCGTCCCTTACACATCTGCATCTCAATCACTGGTTTCTTGTCATAGAGACAAATAGGGCTTTTCATTAACTAATTAATTTCATTTCAATTTTTGTATTAGAAGAAAACGAATAAATATTTCTTAAGTATTGCTTCTGATGAAAAGAAAATGAACAAATATTTCTTAAGTTGTGCTTCTAATAAAAAAAGACTATATTGCAAGGGGTTCAAATTAATTGATTGGTTGATGGTTAATTATTTGATATTGATTGATTGATTGATTGATTGATTGACTGACGGACTGATTGATTATTTGATTGGTTGATTGGTCGATTAATTGATTGATTGATTGGTTGACTGACTGATTGACTGACTGACTGATTGATTGATTGATTGATTGATTGATTGATTGTTTGACTTTATTTCATATTTAATAGGCAATTGAGAAGCAAGGAACACGTTGTCTTCCCATGCATCACATTATAAAGAATATTGTGATGACAGGTGTGTTTGACAACGACGTGGATTTGATGATTGATGACGACGATGGCGAAAATTGTGTCGCTATCTCAAAATTACCGACCCTGGCACCAACCCATGTAGGTCAACAAATAATTAGTGTGTGTAGTACAGCATATGGGGAGCTAGTTAATGAAATATCGAGAGTGGCAAAGCTAAAAACTGTATTAAATGGATGTGAAAGCCTGTGGAATGACCCACAAGTGATGTTCGATTGTAACAGGTATGAATTTGAAGCAATCGAAGAAGTGGCTTTGTCGAGAGGATATAGACTAAAGGAAAAGGCAGTATTTCATTCTATGTATAAGCTAAGTAATATGGATGCCTTCAACAATGAAAGCGAAATAGCGGGTCCATTATTGCCAGATTTTGAAATCCGTCCTCTAACGCCTGAACATGCAAGCTTTCTCGCTTCTAAATGGGAATATAGCTCACCTCTAACTGGGAGCGTTCTTTCAAAGTTTTTAAACCACCCTGACATTTTTCTTACATCAGCCGTTTATAGGAAATCTGCGAAACAGCCAGTGTCTTGGGCTATGATAACGAGATGTGGCGACATCGGAATGGAATACACTCTGCCGGCTTATCGAAGGAATGGTTTTATGAAAGCTGTAATTTGTAATTTAGTAAAAAAGATCACAGATAAATGTGAAACCCCGTATGTTTATATTAGTGATAGCAATCACCTGTCGCGGAAACTACACATACAGCTCGGGTTCTGTCAAGTGGCGGACGGAGAACGAACATGGGTGGAGTTTTACAAGTTCTAAAAGCTATAGCTGAAAGGATGTAGGCTTGGTTTTTCACTCAATCAATGTAAATATAGCCCCGTGGGTGGAGGGTCTGTGATGTAACATGACATTTAATACACACCCTCAGACAACTTCTAATGCAAAGGAAACAATTCCATAGGTGCTATACACAGTGGAGTGGGGATGTAGAAGTAGTCAAGTTGAAATGTTGATTACCAGTTTGAAAATAAACAATTGCAGCCATTAAAATCATCATGTCCATGTGTAATGTTTTCAATAGAAGCCTGTTTTACGGCACTGTGAAAAAATAGCCACGCTCATCACTGTTCAATGTGATTGGGCAACTTTAGGATCCTGCAGCTGTGTATATTCTTTTCCTGTTATTAGTCTAGAGTTGAAATATGTCTACCTTTTTGTCGAAAACGGAATGTCCCATGAGTGAAACACCAAGCCTACAACATTGCAGTTGTAGGATAACAATGCCAATGGCTTCATCTTACAATTAAAATGTTGTAGGCTTGGTGTTACGATCAAGCACCCAGTACATGGGTGGAGTTTTACAAGTACCCAGTATATGAGTTACAGTCATGTGCCCAGTGTATGAGTTACAGTCGTGTACCCAGTGTATGAGTTACATTCATGTATCCAGTGTATAAGTTACAGTCATGTACCCAGTGTACATATTTCAGTGAAGTACCCAGTATATGAGTAACAGTCGTGTACCCAGTGTATATATTATTAGTCATGTACCCAGTATATGAGTAACAGTCATGTACCCAGTGTATATTACAGCAAATATATGAGATTCAGCTATGTAATCAGTAGCCTTGCTGCTAGACGTTCGGGCTTTCTTCTGATACGATAAGCGAACGAAGTTCGCAGTGAGGGCTTGCCCGAACTTTGTGGTTCCGTCCTCGATAGTTTCGATTAAAAAGAAACACACACTGTTCTCTAAAACTAAACGGTCGCCAAGGAACAATGTTTTACAAGAATACTATAAAACGTACAGAAACATTTTAACACGTGTCATGAGAGCTGCTAAGAGACGTCATTTCTATAATAAATTCACTTCTGTAGCGGGTAATTCTTCCAAAACCTGGAAAGTTATTAATGACATTTTAAATAGAAATGTGAACAAGAATTCTACACCAAATAAGTTGCATTAGCCAGACAGGAATGAGATCGAAACAGACCCTACAAAAATAGCTAACACTTTTTGTGATTTTTTTTACAAATATTGGTCCTAACTTAGCATCTAACATATCGTCCGATATCGATTTTGAACAGTTCGTAACAGGAAATTACAACAACTCTTTCTTTTTTAGACCAGTTGTTGCTGAAGATATTGCAGAAGAATTACTGTCCCTTGACACAAACAAAGCGTCTGGTTACGATCTCATCCATCCCTTGTTGGCCAAGCATGCAGCTAATCACATTTCTAGTCCCCTTTCGCATAATATTAATATGTCACTTACCAAAGGAATGTTTCCCGAGGCACTTAAGTTTGCAAAAGTTACACCATTGTATAAGAAGGGGTCCCCTCTTAACGTTGGGAATTACAGACCTATTTCAGTACTACCCGTTTTCAGCAAAATTTTCGAAATTATCGTTAATAAGCAAATTGTTTCCTATTTAGACAAATTCAACATCCTATCAGATATTCAGTATGGTTTTCGCAAACGCTACAGCACTAAATTGGCCCTTGTCGACATTGTCGCAGAATTAACTAATACGATGGACAATGGAAATACAACCTTTGGAATATTTATCGATTTCAAGAAAGCTATGATCAGAGACTGTAGAGTAGATAAGGTGCCGAAACCCGGGATCCTGGAAGCTGAGAAGTTCAAAGGTCACCTCGAAGAAGCTCTCCCAAGAAGACGCTGACTGATGCCAGCCTAGAAGAAACTCTCCCAGAAGACACTGACTGATGCCAGCCTAGAAGAAACTCTCCCAGAAGACACTGACTGGTGCCAGCCTAGAAGAAACTCTCCCAGAAGACGCTGACTGATGCCAGCCTAGAAGAAGCTCTCCCAGAAGATACTGACTGGTGCGTGCAGCTGAGAAGAAGAAGAAGCTCTCCCAGAAGATACTCGCCTAGAAGACGCTGTGTAAAGAAAACTAGTAGACAAGCTTTGCATAGACTGGTGAGTGAACTCCAAGAATCTTGGTGAGTACTGAATTTCTACAAACTCTACTCCCCGGGGACAAGATGTCACTCTCATATATGAAGGGACTGAGAACCAGATACAGAAACTTACTTGGGAAGGAAACAGATAAAGCAGATGCCCTTCTGAAGCGATATGTGCCCGATGATGAATTAAAGGGGGCACTATGGAAAGTCAATGCAGTAACTATGAAAATAAAAGATTACTTAGAGAAATTTGAAGAAACAAATGAAAAATTGTCACTACTTATTGAAGATAAGGGATCTGAAGAGGAAAAAAGGGGGTTTGAAGAAGAAGAAGAAACTAAAACTAGTGTAATGATAGCAGAAATAACAGAATGTTTGGGTGAATTGTCGGCATTTGAAAGACAGTTACAAGAAAGAAAGGAAGAATGCCAGCCAGGTATCACTAAACAATTGGAATCTATGTTTGAACTTCAAACTCAAATGCAGACACAAACTAAACTACTTCTTGAAGCTCAGCAACAAGCAAATTTGTCACCCCACCATACAAGTCAACATTCTCCCAGTAGTAATTCAGCAAACGTGAAACTTCCCAAACTCGAAATAACGTCATTTAATGGGGATATACTTAAATGGATTGAATTTTGGGACTCCTTTGCATCAGCTGTACATTACAATACTAGCCTTTCACCGATTGATAAGTTCAACTACCTGAGAAGTAAACTCACCGGTGAAGCATTGAACTCATTGTCTGGATTAACTCTTTCGAATGAAAACTACGAGATAGCGGTCACTATTCTTAAAGAAAGATTTGGGGATGAACAAACAGTAATTAATACTCATTATACAAGCTTAATGGATCTATCTCCATCTCCGAACCAGTTGACTAGATTACGTTCCTTACATGATACACTAGAGAGACACTTGAGAAGTTTAGAAGCCCTTGGTCAAAACGTAAATCAGGAAATTTTCATTTCAATGATTACATCAAAACTACCCAAGGAAGTACTTTTACAGTTAGAGATGCAGAAAGGTGCAGATAGTAGGTGGACAGTAATAAAGTTAAGAAAACTGTTTGAGTTGTACATTACAGCCCGAGAATCCGCTGAACGCCAGTCAACTGCTGCAGCTACCCCTGGTACATATGAAAGAAAGTCAATGAATGTAACACATTATGGTACCAAACCGTACAGCAGACATTTGAGAACTTCAACTGAAGCATTGGTAGTTGGTGCAGAACAAGAACCAAGGTATAAGCAAGCTCCTAAGAAGGTATGTCGATTCTGTAATAAAGCTCACTGGAGCGATGAGTGTCAAGAATACCCCACGGTAGAAGATAGAAAGGAGAGAATAAAGGGAAGTTGTTATATTTGCCTGAAGAAAGGACATATGATCAGAGACTGTAGAGTAGATAAAGCCTGTAGACATTGTCATCAAAGAAGAAATCATCATCGAAGTCTATGCCCATTAAGATTTTCAACAGGTAAAAGAGAATCATCTCGTCCCATAGCAGAACCGACTTTTGATGATGGCGAACCTAGACAAGAAAGGGCACTGATGGCAGCAGGAGAAGTGGTCTTGATGCAGACAGCAACGGCAAGTATCAGAAAACCAAATTCTCCACGAGACTCTAAGAACGTTAGATTATTGTTAGATACTGGTAGTCACAGATCTTATATCACAGAAACTTTGGCAAGACAGTTAAATTTAAAGCCAGATAGAATTGAAGAAATACCCATAGTTACATTTGGTAGTGACAAGGCGAAGATAGTGAAGACCTCACTTACTAAACTACAACTTAAACTAAGAGATGGAACATTTCTAACTATGACTGTTAATATAGTACCCAAGATAACGGGAACAATACACAGAATGCCATTAAGTATTGAGACGTGTACAAACTGGGGTTTCCTTTGGAGAGGTATCCCTCTAGCCGATGATATACCTACAAAGGTTGAGACGTCAACTATAGAGCTACTGATAGGGAATGACTATTATCTAGATTTGATTCTTCCAGAGAAGATAAAGGTTCATGCTGGTCTACATCTCCTTGGATCAAGACTTGGTTGGCTATTGGCTGGTCGAACAAGTGGTGAAGTAAGCAACTCAAGTGAGCCTAGCATGCTGATTCTACCCATGGGCAACACGCTTGGGCCAGATTATAATACGATCATCACGAGTAAAGACAGATCACTACCAACCAAACCAAACTTGGAAGACTTCTGGAATCTGGAGACGATTGGCATAAAAGACTCCTATCAAGACTACTTGGAAGATGATAAAGCTCTCCAGACATTTAATCAGACAGTTACACAAAGGGAAAGAAGATACTATGTAAAATGGCCATGGAAGGACGAAGAGGTAGAATTACCAGAGAACTATAACTTGGCATATGGTCGTCTCAAGACACTACTCAGAAGGTTAGTCCAGAATCCAGATTTACTTAAGAAATACAATGGTATTATTGAAGAACAAGAATCACGAGGTATCATAGAGAGGGTCACAGAAGAAACAGAAGAGGGTAGTAGAAAACACTACATTCCACATCATCCAGTGGTAAATCCTACTAAGGCAACAACTAAAGTTAGAGTGGTGTATGATGCTTCCGCTAAGACTAAGAGAAATCAGAAAAGTCTAAATGAATGTCTGTATCGTGGTCCAGTAATACTGCAGGACTTGTGTGGATTACTACTTAGATTTAGATTGCATCCTGTTGCATTTGCTGCTGATATTGAGAAAGCCTTCCTACAAGTGGGATTAGATATTGAAGAAAGAGATGTTACTAGATTTCTATGGTTGAAAGACCCAAATGATACTAATTTAATTGGAAATCTACAAGTATACAGGTTTTGCAGAGTACCGTTTGGAGTGATATCCAGTCCTTTCCTGCTTGGTGCTACTATCACATATCATTTGAATCAAGTTGGAAGTCCTGTAGCTGAAAGGATCAGAAGAGACCTGTATGTAGACAACATTATAACTGGTACTAGTAGTGAGAATAAAGCCAAAGAGTTCTACACCGAAGCTAAAGATATCTTCAAGGAAGCATCAATGAATCTACGGGAGTGGATCTCAAACTCAGACACATTCCTGAACTCTATTCCAAATGGTGACCAGGCAAAGGGTGTAAAGGTCAAGGTTCTTGGTACTTCATGGGATACGAAGAAAGATACAATAATTATCAGTGGTATGGAACCAGAAACATTCTCCAACTGTTCAACAAAGAGAGAGGTACTGAAAGCTATTTCTTCAATATTCGACCCATTAGGTTTATACACCCCAGTTACTATCCAGGCCAAAATCTTCGTACAGAACTTATGGAGAGAAAACTTAGATTGGGATGAAGAACTCGACACAGAGAAGATATCACAGTGGCATAAGATAAGTAAAGAACTGAAACTGCTACAAACTCATGAAATTCCACGTTTTGTAGGATTAAGTCAAACTGAGGAAGAAGTTACTTACAAACTTTACTGCTTCTGTGATGCATCGATTCATGCATATGCAACAGCTGTTTACTTGTGTATTGAAACGGAAACTTCATGTAAGGTTCAACTGATATTCTCAAAGTCTCGACTTAGTCCATTGAAGGGGATAAGCCTGCCAAGACTTGAATTACTGGGTGTTTTGATTGGAGTAAGAGTCATCCAATTTCTGCAAAAGGAACTTGAAATTCCGATATCACAGAAAGTAATATGGAGCGATTCCCAGTGTGTATTGTATTGGATCAATACAAGGAAACCACTGTCAGTATTTGTAGAGAATAGAGTACAAGAAATCAAGTCACACAGAAACATTAACTTTCGATATGTAGCAACTAAAGATAACCCAGCTGATTTGGCAACCAGAGGGAAGACACTTAGAGAACTTAAAGACAGAGAAGAATGGTGGCAAGGTCCAGCATGGCTAACTACTCGACAAAAGATGTGGCCAACATGGAATACTACAGAAATTAATGGAGAAACTTTGGAAGCCGCTGAGACAGAAGTTAAAGGACCAAAGGTACTGTATGAAACTGGACTTGTGTCTGGGGAGGCACCTGCGGTTACGGAGAATACTTGTACACCATTTGATATCAATGTAAACAACTACTCGTCACTTACAAAACTCATCAGAGTAACAGCGTGGGCTGTGAGATTCGTAAACTTGTTAAGAAGTAAAAGAAGAAATAGTTCACTCACACCTGAGGAGTTAAGAGAAGCAAAACTAATGTGGGAACTTCATATTCAGCAAAGAAACTTTCCTGAAGTAGTGCAAGCCCTGAAGAACAAGAAGAAGAAGAAGAATAACTTAATAATACAACTTGGGTTACAGTTGGACGGAGATGGTGTCATCAGATGTCATGGAAGACTATCAAATGCAGAACTAACAGAAGGAGCAAGACAACCAAAACTACTGCCAAAGAAGAATCCATTCACCAACCTTGTAATTACCAGTCATCACAAGAAGATACTTCATTCTGGCATCTCTCAAACTCTGGCTCAGATTCGTCATGAATACTGGATTCCACACGGACGCTCTGAGGTAAGAAGAATCCTTCAAAAGTGCATGGTTTGTAATAAAGCTGAAGGTGGACCATTTAAGATGCCAGCAATGCCTCCTTGGCCAAGAACTAGAGTTTCACAGTCAACACCATTTACTTACACGGGACTTGACTACCTTGGGCCAATGTATATCAAGGACAACACAGAAATATGTAAAGTGTGGATATGTCTGTTTACTTGTTTGGCAGTCAGAGCAATTCACATGGAAATAATTAGAGACTTGTCGACTGACCAATTCCTGTTATGTCTACGAAGATTTATTGCAAGGTATGGAACACCAAAGGAGGTGACTTCAGACAATGCTCCTCAATTTAAATTGGCGAAGACTACTGCAGACAAACTATGGAGAGATGTGACCGTTGATCCTGATGTCAAAAGTTATGTAGCTGACCAAGGTATCAAATGGAACTTCATAGTAGAACTAGCTCCATGGATGGGTGGTTTCTACGAACGATTAGTTGGATTGGTGAAGAGACCTCTCCGAAAGTCAATTGGAAAGGTATGTTTAACCTATGATCAATTGCAGACTATACTGGTAGAAGTTACAGCAGTGGTAAATTCACGACCCCTGGTGTATATAGGAGATGATATAAACTCTGGAATTACTTTGACACCGTCACATTTTCTTACAATGAATCCAAGAATTGGTATTCCTGTAATCGACGATGATGGTGAAGACTATACTTATCATACAACTCCAAGTTCAACAGAGAAGTTACTTCAAATATGGAAAAGAGGACAGCGATATTTGAACCAGTTTTGGAAACTTTGGAAAGAAGATTATTTGTTAAGTTTGAGAGAAAGAACCAGAACTTTATTGACAGAACAAAGAATTCAAGCTCACACCAAAGCAAATGTTGGCGATGTGGTACTTATCAAAGACAATTTACCACGTGGTGCTTGGAAATTGGGAAAAATCACATATCTTATCCCTAGCAGAGATGGTGAGGTGAGGGCAGCAAAAGTAAAGCTACCCTCTCAGAAGATTATCAATCGTCCACTGAAGTTGTTATATCCCATCGAGTGTCCTGATGTTCCTGAGCAGAAGACTACAACACAAGATGATGATCTATTGCAGAAGAAAGATATATTATCTATACCAAGGCCAATGCGTCATGCTGCTATGGAAGCCAGGAAGAAGATGAAGCATTATATTAACTTGGTGGATAATCCGGATTAATTTCTACCCGTCTGGGGAGTGTCGCGATGAGCCAATTATGTTAATTCCTAAAGTATGCAAATCAAACTGATTATATATTCAATTACTAAATTACAGCAAATTCATCGCGATCGATTGATTGATTTAGACACTTTCATATTATTTCATATTTGTTATATATTACTGTAACTCGGAATAGACTATTATATATATTTTTGGATATTTGAACAGTATCAGCAAACAAAGACACTGAACTCCTAGTAACTGCACATACAGTTTGTGCACACCTTATATTTATATGTTGAGATGTAACTTCAAGTAGCGTTTTTCCTTCCTTCATACGATTAAATACACACTTCAGTATAACCCCAGCGTTGCTGTGTAAAGGATGGTTCTAACTGTGGAGTGATGTCTGAATGTGCGTGACCACATAAGGTGCCGAAACCCGGGATCCTGGAAGCTGAGAAGTTCAGAGGTCACCTCGAAGAAGCTCTCCCAGAAGACGCTGACTGATGCCAGCCTAGAAGAAACTCTCCCAGAAGACACTGACTGATGCCAGCCTAGAAGAAACTCTCCCAGAAGACACTGACTGATGCCAGCCTAGAAGAAACTCTCCCAGAAGACGCTGACTGATGCCAGCCAAGAAGAAGCTCTCCCAGAAGATACTGACTGGTGCAGCTGAGAAGAAGAAGCTCTTGAAGAAGATACTCGCCTAGAAAACGCTGTGTAAAGAAAACTAGTAGACAAGCTTTGAATAGACTGGTGAGTGAACTCCAAGAATCTTGGTGAGTACTGAATTTCTACAAACTCTACTCCCCGGGGACAAGATGTCACTCTCATATATGAAGGGACTGAGAACCAGATACAGAAACTTACTTGGGAAGGAAACAGATAAAGCAGATGCCCTTCTGAAGCGATATGTTTTGACATAAATCACGAAATTTTATTACGTAAGTTACATATCTATGGGATTAGGGGTGAATCGCTAAACTGGTTTCGTAGCTACCTTTATAAACGTCATCAATCCGTAATTGTTGGCGGGAAATCTTCAAGTCCACAGCAAATCCAGTGTGGCGTGCCTCAGGGATCAATTCTCGGCCCGACCCTTTTTCTCATTTATATCAATGATATTTGCAACTCCACCAACTATTTCAATTTCAGACTTTTCGCCGATGATACAAATTTATTTCGACCATTGTATTCCCCAAAACTTAACCTCAACACTATCAATGAAGAGTTCCAACATGTGATTAGATGGTGCATGGCTAACAAACTTACTATTAATGAAGGGAAAACCAATTTCATGTTGATTAAAACGCCACAGAGAAATATAACTTTGGAAGGTAATCTTTATGTTGGCAGTACGACGAGCAAGTTTCATCTGCAAGTTACCTCGGTGTTTCTATTGATCCTTCTCTTTCTTGGAAATCTCACATAGAAAATATCATCAAAGTTGTTACAAAAAAGTAGGAATTATTTCACGTTTACGTCACTTTGTTCCCAGATCGACCCTTATCATGATTCATTTATTTTACCACACTTTACATATTGTTTAGAGATTTGGGGCAATACTTACCAAACTCTTCTCGACCCAATATTCCGACTACAAAAGAAATTTGTCCGCTTGATAACATTCACTGATTTCAACGCACACTCTGAACCCCTTTTTAACCAACTTAATGTTCTAAATATATTTCAACTTAGTAAATTTTCCTCCTGTATTTTCGTGTATGATCTTAGAAATAATCGTTATCCCCACAACATAGAAAAGTATTTTGACCGTCCCATTCATACATATCAAAACCGTTCAGCCTCCAGTGGTAACTTTCGTCCACCATCGATAAAATTGACCATCACCCAACACAATTTCAAATATGCAGCGACAAAGCACTGGAACTCTTTACCAAGTCACCTAAAAATTAACATGTCCAGGCAACAGTTCAAAAATGAACTAAGAAATTATATTTTAAATTCTACACACCAACCTTAATTTATACTCTTTGGCGGTTTTACAACATTTCTGGTTTTTGCTTTATTTCTTCTCGTATGTGTGTATGCGTATGTATGTATGTGCGTGCGTGTGTGTGTATGAGTGTGCGTGAATGCGTGCTGTGTTTATTTTTGACTTAATTTTCTTCATTGCGTCCATTTATGAATTTGAATTAATCTAAAATTGAATGTACGGGCCATGGACACGACTAGTTCTGCTGAACTATTTTCATGGTCCCCATTAGATAACACATGTATATTTCCTTTTGTCCAATTTGTTTGAAAGTGTAATGTATTATTTATTTATTTATTTATTGTTTGTTTTTTTGTTATCTGATGAAATAAATTTCAATTCAATTCAATTCAATAGTGATGCTCGGTCGTGTGTCGTATTGTATCGGAATAACATCCGAGGTAAAGCAGCTAGACTATGTAACTAGTGGACGTACAAGATAAGACATGTCATAAGTCATGTATCCAGTGTATGGGTTACAGTCGTGTACCCACTTGTATGAGTTTGATCCCACAATTCAAGATTGACTAGCCTGTCATTACTGGGTATATAGGTTTCCATGTACAACGAGGCTCGATCTGTAATAAAAATAGTGGATGTGGAAACTGAAACAATATAAAACTGTTCTTCCAAGCTGTAATGGCTGTACATCTGATGGGAAGAAACCAGTAACACAGAGACTATATGGAAAACAACGGAAATTATAACTACCTGAAGTAGACACTCGCATATGAAAAAAATACATATTAAAAAACTAAACTAAAATCTACCTACCCCACCTACTCTAAAATTGAGCGTAATCGGAACCACACAATTTTTTTTGTTAGGCCTTACAGTCATGTAGCGAATGCGTGAGTTATGATCCGAACGTATAAGTTTGATCCCGTACTGCCATTTCACATTTCCCCGTTCTAAAATTAGAAAGAAGACGCTCATCTGTCGCAGTGATTTGAAAGATGACAGCGCCACATCAATTTTGTACTTTTGTGGCAGCTAAAAATATGATAGGGGGCGTTTCAACATGACGCGACAATTAAACTTTCATTGATATCCTATGTGTCATTAATAATGTGCCATGTGGTCCCGTAGTAAGAGGAGTGACATAAGCGTACTTTGTATGCAACATGGGTGACAGCCTTTTAGATAGGCTAAAGTCTGGAATAGTGGCTACTCTAACAGGAAAATGTATTTCCGACTGTTTTATGAAATTGTTCAAGCAGAAGATCATCATTGCCGTATTAATTAGTTTTACAATTGGAGCGATGCTGAGTTCGTCCTTTATGGGTGTAGATAAAACGCAGTGTATAGAACGGACAGATGTTCCCTTGTTCTCTTTCAACGACATACCAAACATCGATAAAAACGACGTAGAATCATCTGATAGTGCAGATAATTCTGACGATATGTTAGGCTTGGACGTTGAGGCGGAATCGAACAGCTATTCTGACAGTGATGTTGACTATTCCACTGTAGAAGCAGACACCGACTACGAGATTTTCACAACAGTACCGATGACAACCACAGACGAAATCAGTCTCGACGAAGACCCTACCTGGATAGTCAGTTACAACACTTCTGAATACTACCGCGAAAGGACGAGAACATCCTGTTATGTGCCTCGCGATCCGGTTTTCCTTTTCTCACAAATGTGTCCTCTACCCGAGTTCAAGAGAAAAGGATGTGAGAAGCGTCTTCCAAGAGTTGTTCTTGCCGGTGTGCGAAAATGTGGAACCGGGACCTTGATGCGGTTCTTGAATGTACATCCACACATTGCGGTCACAAATTATGAAATTCACTATTTTGACAATAATTTTGAACACCATGGAAACGTAGAATGGTATCGAGACCAAATGCAGTATTCTTCCAAATTACAAATAGCGATGGAAAAAACGCCAACATATTTCTTCCGTCCGTACGATGCACCCCAACAATTCAAGAAGGTTTTACAAGAAGATGTCAAGGTGATAGTTATATTATGTAATCCAGTGCGGCGTGCGGTATCTGATTACCTTGAATTTGTCAGAAAAATTCCCAAATCGCAACTTAGCAACATTTTTTCACGCAAATACTTAGCATCGACTTTTGAAGAATCTGTTATAGACAGACATGGAGAAATCCTCGTTTACAATGAGATAGTTGATGCTGGTATATATGTAAAATACGTCCAACGATGGATGGCGGAATTTCCAATGGAGCAGCTACACTTTGTGGACGGGGACCGCTTTAAATCAGACCCTGCAATAGAACTTCGACGGATTGAAAGATTCGTCAATTTGGAACCGTTTTTCCGTGAAGAACATTTTGTACCTGACGGAAATAAGGGATTCTATTGCCTCAACTACCCCAAACTTGAATGTATGGGTCCAGCTAAGGGGCGAGAACACCCAGACGTTGACCCAAAGGTCATAAAATCACTTTGTAATTTTTACACCCCCTATGACAAAGCGCTGCAGAGTACATTGGGCCAGAAATTTACATGGGTCGACCAATGTTAGGAATATCACTATAGAGGATTTGTTTATGTTTAAAAAAAAATATTCACAGATGTGTTTACCCGAAGCCTGATAGTTTCAAATTCACTTAGCCAGGTATATTCAACAAATTGTTTGATTGGAGCTTTTTTAGTATAAATGTACATACATTTTACAGTGACTTATTAAACAATCTATTTAAACAATCCAACGTCGCCATCTTAAATATCATCTTCATATTTTTCCTGTGGCAAAACGCTGCTATTTAATCTATATAATTTTAGTTTCAATTTTAAATGGTTAATACAAACATTATTATCACACAAACGGGAAATTTTGACCTTCCTGGCGAAAATATCATGACAGTGGATAGATATTCTAAATACATCTCATTCATCTGCAAGCTGTGACGTGTAGTGTTACTATTGTGTGCAATATCAGGACATCCGTTACTAGTTTTTCGTTGTAGGATTGTTGATAAGTAACACGTTGAATAGTAGATATCCCCGGTTGTTTACTTAAATAACGTCAACGTTTTTTGTAAATATTTATCGTGACTTTATTCAACATGTTAATCTAGTGAAGCTTCCTCTTCTAATTCTTTCTGTGGGTCGATGGTACGTGAATAGCTAGGTCGTACTGAAAATAGTAGTCTAGGAATTAATATTGTACTATTGTAGTCCTTGACAATCAAGTTGCACTGAACCCGCCTAAAAACACAAGAGCGTTTGCTTGAATGAAGGAGCAAAAGAAAAACTTCATGCAATGACAACTTTAGGTTTACTAAAAACAAAAATACAATTGATACAAAAACAACAACGGGTGCGTTTGATGTAGGATCACAATTTACATTTGTCTGTTTTGTTATATCTGTGGAAGTTACAAATATCACAGGACCAATCGTACTTAGTAAGGTGTAGTATTCTATCATCAGTAAATAGAGTCATGGGATCCGGGCTCCTTCGATGTTTATGTTTTGTTGAGTTATGTTATCTGCACTAATTTACATTGTACGTCTTCGCATGAACCTCGCCCCAGATCTGCTTATTATAAGCAAACGTATTGGTGTTTTTTTTCATGGATTGTGTTACAAACGTTCCGAGCTATGGCTTAGTGTAGTGTACTAGTTAGTAGTTTCACAGTATAGCAACTATAGATGTGTTATTGAACACACAGTGCCTAGCTGTCAGACGCATCAGATAAGGCCAAAAAATAATTGTTTGGTTCCGGTTACCCGACCCCACCTAGTTTTTCACTGCTGATCCTAAACTTCTTTTTAACGTATTCGAGAATAAAATATAAAATAATAAAATCGCAAAAATTGTTAAGTCTCACGAGAAGTAGTGGATGCGGAAACTGAGATCAACTTAAAAAGACATATAAAATTGCTCTTCCAATCTGTAATGGGTGTACATTGATAGGAAGAAATAAATGACACAGAGACCATTTGGAAAACAATGGAAAACCTGAACTAGACACTCACACATGAAAAAATATGTAATAGAATAAAGTAAATAATCTACCTACCCCAACTATTCTAAAATTGAGCGTAATCGGAACCACACAATATTGTTTATTAGGCCTAACGGGAAATAATACCCTAGAATTTTATATCTCCTCTCTACTTATGAAATACTGGTATAGCAGCTCATAATTGCATCTGTACATACTGGGAATATCTTTATCATTAATTTTAAGAATTATTCATTTTCTACAATAGTCATAAAACAAGGACTGTTTGTAGATTTGCGTTCTGCACTGTCAGACCTACTAATCCAGGACTAATCGTAAATCATCAGCTGTTGCCAAATCTGTGATTACTTACAAATGACGTGCATTGTGTTTGATCGTAATCCATGTGTACGCAAAGCATGGCAAATGCATCAACATCGACACATTTCCAAATAAAATCCACAAATAAAATATTTGTAATGTAATAAGCGTAGGGTTCATTTATTTTCATTCAAAAATATGAATTGTGTCAACTGGTTATTTGTGAGTAATCAAACAATAGTGATGAATGACGTGTTTACTGATTGACTGTTACAACATTTTTATGAACAGATATGTTACAAAATAATTCACCTGCTGTTTGCTATGTTGATGATTTATTGATCTACAAATTTCAAATGTATAGGTATGGGTTACTGAGACTTACAGCTGTCAATATATTCACATGGAAACTCTTTTTGTTGTCATGCCAACCTTAACTTTCAGTTCTTGTTTGCTATATGTAATGGGGATTTGGCGGTCTAAGAATTTCGAATGTTCGGTTACTGAGACCAGCTATCAGCATATCTACGTGGACACTTCCTGTTGTCATGGCAATCTCGTGTGACCACAAAATGTCACATTTGACACCAATTTGTAGGACAAACAACCGAGTTGGATTAATATTAGTGGTGACATATGTTTTCCACATCATTTGCTTGCGTTCAACAATCTATGCACATTCCCAGCCTGCATTGTGAATGTATAATCCTGAGCATTTGTATGCATAAAATAATAGGTATTATCTTTTTGAAAACAAGATGTCACACCAGATCATATCATTTGGGGGGGGGGGTGTTCATGTTGGTAAATCGCAACATTTAAAGCTAAATTTTACATTTTCTAAAAGCTGAAAATCGATTTTACAGACAAGGTTTTGAGAAAAGACTTGCATTTAAACATTGTATTGCGGTGAATAACTAGTTTCAGTATAACCGGAATTTGTCTCCAATTCTGATAATGATACAGTAAAAATGTAAACTAGCGAAACTCAAATTAGTTGAACGTTTTAAACAATATTGCTTATGCACGTACACAGTTAGATATTATTCCCCAAACGTTTGTCTTCGTTCAGCCAAGGAAAATATGATGACCTAAGGGGCCTTACCCTATAAGTCACCTTATCATAGTCTAGCTTTTAAGCTTTGTCACTAGTCTAGCTGGCTGAATGATGGGGAATAATGTAATATACTGCCTTATTTGTGAAATATGGCGAAATTATGGGGAATTGGAACGTTTTGACTTATATTACGAGCACAACAGAACCACAGACGTACACACAGGAAGAAATAACATGGTAAACATGTATGAATATGTTTGAATTGAATTTGAAAAAGTTTGATTGCAGATTTCATCGCCAAAGATTACTTACTACCAAACCAGAGTGCCTATAGAGTTTCATGTAGACGGCACGATATCTTTTATGTTTCACGCAAGTTGATTGGTTATCACATAAAACAAAATACAGACACTATAGCGTACGAGCATAGCAACTGATACATTTTATCTCACTGTGAACACAAATGTACATCACTGTCGGATGAGACAAACACAGAACGGGGTGTTTATTTGTGTTAACAGTAAAATATAAGTTAAACTTTTCATGCACGTGCGCGCGCTATCAGTACAAAAACAGTTGTGTGAAATGTGATGCCTAATTGAAACTCGAAAGTCTTTCTGGTTTGGTAGTTGACATCAAAGCTGCTAAACTACCAATACATTATATGATAGTCCTCCCATTTTGATATTAGAGAGCAATTATGGACGTTTTCTACTCTATGTATGTGAGTATGCATGTGTGTGTGTGTGTGTGTGTGTGTGTGTGTGTGTGTGTTAGGAGGGGGATGACACATGCGGGTACATGTACTTGACATCTTCTGTCAGATTGAATATCAGGAATTATATTATACCAGTATATTGATGGCGCAAATCGAGAAATCTGATTGGTCTAGACATCGAACTAGCGCGTCTAAAATGAGCGATAATGCACAGTTGGCACGCATCCAAATTTTGATGTCTACGAACGTTGCAGTCTGTGCAGGGATGGGGGCGCAAATGAAACCAGAAAACATTGCGTCTTATCTTGTTTACGATATATATTTGCAATATACTGGTATAATATAACAGCGATAAACCACCTCCTGGGAATGGTATACCACTCGGTTTTGACCAGTGAACGAAATATATGCACTCGCTATATTTCGTTCACTGGTCAAAACCTCTTGGTATACCATTCCCAGAGGGTGGTTTATTGCTTAAATATTTCGTTCTTTCAGGAAATATTTCACCTTTTCACGCGTCATAACTCAATGGAGCAGTTTACCGGATCATATCATACAAACCAAACCTGTGCATGTTACTGACTATAACATTTAGACCGGATCAGTACATATACACTACAGGAGATCATTCTTTTATCCCTGTCATGCCATGGTAAGCGTGCTGCCATGACAACCACGTCACAAAGACATCATGTTACATATTGTATATTGTTGGCAGATTATGATTCTCTCGTATTAACAAATCAGTTTCCCTCTCAAACCAAAATCTGGGTATCATGAGTAGTGAAGCTTTAGCTTTTGTAACGTGTGAATGACAGCAGCTGTTCAACTGAGAACTGGAGCACGCACAGAAACCCCTTCCAGTGGTGGTGGTGATGCTAAAGTCAACAACCCTCTGACATCATTATTTTATATACTTATTATTGCCTGGCTAATAGGGAATTAACAGACACGTCATACCACTCCTCGTCACGGTAGGGTCGTATATAGCAAGTATTTCACTAGTCTGAATTAAGACCAGGCAATAAGTGTCTTTAATAATGACATTGTCTGGCAAGTATTCAAGCGAACCACCAACAGAACTCTCAAGCTACTGTAATAGTGCCCTAGGGAAAATAGAGAGCGAATAGTGCCCAGATCGTCACGGATTATAATCATTGCTTCTAAGATCATTAAATGCAACATTTGGAATGCTTGCATTTAAATGGTCACTTCGAAAGAGTATGTAGGCTTGTGAAACTTATATTTGGAAGTTAAATGCTAGTTACTTTTTCACTGCTCTTGTTTTCATATATCAGCAAAGAGGGCGCCCAAATTGTTATTCCTATAATTACTTTCGCTTGCGTTTGATAATAATCCATGACAGAAGAGTCAAATCAATTTTAGCCCAGTAAATCTACCAAACGAGCCATCACTAATTTGAACACACTATTTCTCAAGCTGTTTTGTAATTTACCTGTATATTATATCAAAATACTAAAAATAGATAAATTGAAAGTCATGTGATCTATTTTTTCACTTTTATAATGTGGTTTTCTGGAAAAGCAAATCGCATATCCTCACCAGCTTTCGTACAAGGGCGGGCCTTCATGAGTAAAACTTGATCAAGAAGAGAAACTCTGAGGATAATAAACGGGTTAACATTTAAATTGTGCGGTGAGGTGAGAGTTTGTCCCATTTAAGTCTCTCATATTTCCTTCAAAGCATCATGGCAAAATTTGAAATGGCGACAGGGAAGTTCAACATGGCACCGGAAGTCTGTGATTGAATGTATTAGTTATGTTCCTGTTATTATTCATAGGTGTAACAATATTCATCATAATCATCAAAGATTCATCACAGACATACATATATATTCATCTTATTTCATTTGTCTTCTATACTAATATTTATCTTACAATTGCGTAGATAATGCCCTTTCACTTATATTAAATGTTTAACCACGAGATATGAATCAGTTATAGTTTCAGGTTCTATTTGTACGACATGCTGTTTTCATTCATTCACACTTCAATGTACTTACAACTTTATTCACAGGAAATGCATGAAAGACGAACAATCACAACGTTGTAGTGTACAGTTAGGTAACATCTGGTGGCCTTGGACGTGAAATACATGTCCATAGCACGTGCTGAAAAGGAACAAGCAGGTATATAAAGAAATAGCAAATTGTCATTTTCATGTCACAATCACATTAATTCAAAATATAAACAAAATGATAGGTATGAAACGTAAGTGTTATTACTTTAATGAACCATTTACTCAAGGTAGCTTTACTCTAAAACTCAAAGATACTTGCCTATCTCCTGAATGCAAAATTCAAAACGCCGACATGTTATGATAAAACACTATGTCTGTTCGATTTTCTCTTCTCTCTATTTATCGGTATGGCTGGTGAAAGTGTGTAAAATTATATAGAAAATGTTCAAGAGTTTTTGACCCTGAATCCATTATATATATATATATATATATATATATATATATATATATATATATATATATATATATATATATATATATATATATATATATATATATGTGTGTGTGTGTGTGTGTGTGTGTGTGTGAGTGTGTGTGTGTGTGTGTGTGAACAATATAAATAATTGACAATTTATGTTATAATAAAGGCTGGTTGACCCCCCCTTGAAATACAGAGATCCATGGATCCAAGTCAAATGTAAATAAATATAACGTTACACTAGCTGCAAACGAGAAGTTTTTGATTGTTTGTTCGGTTGGTTGGTTGGTTGGTTGGTTGGTTGTCTGTTTGTTTGTTTTTGAACATCTTTTGTGTTGTTATAATAACTTACTCGTAATATCGTTCCCAGTGAACAGTATTGCATCACCTTCGGTTAAACGTATTATTTTGTAGTTGTATACAGGATCAATCAAATCAAATGAATCTTTTGGTCCTCAACCAAAAATCTGCGCCCTCAATGGCGATCACGATTTCAACCTATTTTGTACTGTTGGGGATAATATCAACCACTGTAAAATGTCTAATTATTGGTATTTGAACAATTTTCCACCACCTTTGTCACATACAGTTTTTGTCGCTCTAACACCACCATAGGCATGTGCGTGTTCAGTGAACTTCCTTCTGTACCTCTAAATTCGCCTTAAGTTTACAAGTAGGTTTGTCTACTCGTCGCATATACACCATTTCATACTCCTGTATAGCTCTATCAGTGTCGCCGTCAATTGAATTTGCTCGAAATCGAACGTGTATCACCTACATGAAGTGTTCCATTAAAGTTGTTTGTTTTTCAACAATTTTCCCCGTTCCAAAGATCAGATTTCTCTTTCGAGAATTTGCAATATCGACACCATACTCTGTAAATACTGCCATCTATTAGGTACTTACGGCGGCCCAGAGATGACAAAGGAACAATATATTTGTGGAAGAAATAATTAAATTTTTGAGAGCAAAATATTCAGTACAAGGATAAAAAATTTATTTCATAGGTTAAAACATTATTTTTTTGGTTCAAAATAGAAATATCAAAGCAAAAAGTTCAAATTTGTAAGACAAAACTTTTTTTTTCAAGAGCAGAAAATTTATTTGCATAACAGGATTTTTACCTTTTGGGGCTCAAACTTTTTTCCCCAAGAATAAACTTCAATACTTTGTACAAAAATGTTACACCCCAAGAACAGAATTCCAAGTCAAAACTAAATTTGATGGTATGAGTTACATTTAATTTCAATATGTGCAACTCAACTTTCTGCTTCTGAGGGCGCAATTTGGTTTGAACTGCCCAATATATTCTTTGGGGGTGTATAATATTAACTATTTTGCATACAAACTCTCTCTGGACATGACAAAATTCTTTTTCACACGGCAAACTTAACTTTTTTTTATTGGCGGCGGATGTGAAGTTATCCCACAATTCCTTGGACATACCCACAGGCGCTCGTGAAGTTGCTAGACTAGATCACAGCGAACTACGGCAATGCAGAACTACGACAGTGTCAGGCTGAACAGTGAGCAACGAAGCTGATTGATGGACCTTGCCTGTCACACCACCATTCGTGGACTGAGATAATATTAGTATGGCCGAGTTTGCTGACAGTACACTATAGGAAATGCAGCGAGGGGCGTCAGCGCCAAGCTGTATCCCTACATATCTACAGTCAGTATCGTAATATGGGCCGTCGCAGGCAGAAAGGGCCCTTATGTCGATTTTTGCTACATTTTAAGTTAAAAGTTAGACGCGTTCGAACATTGTATCACTTTTCGTTACCCATAAAGTGCGAAAGTACGAATGACCTTGGGTACTCTAGGCTTGATGTTTGATCGTTTTGGGTTAATATTTCTTTCTTTTCGAAAAAATGTTGCTCATTTTACGATGAAAATGAATAAAAATAATTAAATTGATAACGGTTTTGGCATTTCTACGATATTTCTCCTACTCCAAACGAAGATCCGTGCTGCACATTCCCGCCAGATCTCACACGTGACCACTAACTTCCGAAATCAACTCAACATTTCAAAGCGTAAACAAGCCTCTTCACAGCTTATATTATAACCTACTACAATGTCCTTAGAAATCCCAATTGATCGTGAAATAGACCCGGAACTACGCACGTTACTTGAAAATCGTCAGGATGACATCGCCGAAACCTTTAGCCCACCGCAATCGACATCCAATTCGCAGATTTCCCAAGATGAAAATACGACTACTAGTAATATTATTGTCCAACGCGATTCAGCCGAAGCAGAAGGTAATTCCGAAGACGAAGACCACCAACTCGACCCAGAAGAAATAGCAAGATTATTTTCAATATCAGACGACTTATCAGCAGACGAAGGGCCCCGGGATGATTTAGCCAAGAGTGCAGTAGAGTTAGCGATGAAAGACGGATGTGGATGTAAGAATGAGTGTTTTACCAGTTTGAGTGTCGACCGAGTATGGGAATACCGTTTAAACGTAGCAGAGTTTCCAAGGGACCAGTTAGATGTACTTATATTATCAAAGTTAGAACAGAGTGAAGTCTTAGGTGATACTATTCGTGGAGGCAAGAGGGAGCGACAATACTTCAACTACACCTTTGCTGGACAATCTGTCTGTGAAAAAGCGTGGCGTTACATTCATAGTATAGGTGAGTATTTTTGTTTTCGTACTTTTATTAATTGTTGATTTTCCCTATGTCGACATGTCGTCGCTGCTTTTAAAATTCACTAATTGCAGTTTTAAATGAAAGTCTGAAAGCCTGGTGGAGGGTCTATGGCCTGACGTAGTAATAATAGATGTTCATACCTTAAACATCGATGTCAAATAAGCCTGAAGCATAGAAGAGTGGGAAATGAAATGTCAGTTGTAATGAACGCCCGGTCGGCGAGGTGACCTCGCCTTTATTTTTAGCGGTACTGGTATTAAACTGGGATCATGGTGGTACTTTCATGCTGGATGTTGTAAACTAAACGGTTTATGGACAGGGGAGGGAAAATCATTATTGATGGCAGAAATGGGATGGTTACGTTTTTCAGAGAATACATTTGTAAAACTGTTCTTGGTAATCTAATGTAATCGATGAGTACAAAATATGCCATAGGTCAAATTGTGTAAATACTATAGTACTACTACCCATACAGCGTCAACACGTACATGAAACAATTTGTATCTACAGTTTGCCTACTGGAAGTTTGATTCGATTGTGTTGAAACAATATGATGTAACTTATACAGTGCCATTCAAGCTATTGTTTTTGTATTGGTAATTCACTACAAATCGAATTTATACAATTGTATAATTACTTATATGTAGTTTGAGTCATTCACCTAGTCCTATCACTTGTATACAATTGCCATGATATTGTCGATTTTGTCAAAATTGTTTTTTGTTAAGGTCATTACAACTAGTCTTTGATATTTGTTAAACCTCTGTATTAAACTTATTACTAATAATAGTAATAAGTATAAGTATTTTAAGATATATTGTGACATAAGTTACTCTTTTCTTCATTGCTATTAGGAGAAAAAAGATTTAAGAATATAAAGAGTCATTACAAGATGTATGGTGTTGTCCCAAGAAATCATGGTCTGAAAGGCAAGAGACCAGCTAATGCATATTCATTTGAGGTAAGTCATTAGTTAGTATTGCTGAGTTTTTCTATATAAAACACTTGTTGCTAGGTAAAGCCATGCCATTGCTAATATTATTTTAGATTGTTGTTGTTTTCCTCACAGGCAAAATATAACAATGTTTTGACTTTCCCATACCTTTATGGAAAGAACACAAGGGGGTGTGTGCAAGCTGTTATTTGAAAAATACAGTATTTAGTTTCAACATATTGGTTTGGTAAAGTTGTAGGTAAAATCTAAGTGTCGAAACAATATATTTGAAAGCATTAACTTCAAAAGGTGACCATGTACTATGTGCACCGTACCATTGGTGAGTGTGTCATTGTTTTTTTTATCCTGTTCTTTAATTCTCACTCTGAAATACTAATATATTGTATTTATTCTTCTGAGTATTCCAGGTAATACAAGATGTAGTTCAGTTTTTAATCCGATATGGCGAAGAAAATGGTTTACCAATGCCGGCAGCACCACGTGGAAGGGATGGGAGGGCCCCTGTATACTTACCTTCAAGCGAGTCTAAGATGGATGTGTACAACAAGTATGTTGAAGCGTGTAGAGACTGTGAACCTATTAGAGAATGTGTTGGTGAGACTTTATTCAGGAACATTTGGCAATCATGTGTCCCCCATATACAGAAGATGGAACCATGTACTGATGTATGCGCGAAGTGTGAACAATATAGAAATAGTATTAGGTTTGCTGTTACTGAAGATGATAAATTAGGAGCAAGTTTAGCATTTTCTGAACATATTTTGAAGGCCCAGAAAGAGAGAGAATTTTTGAATATTTGTATAAGAAATGCACAAGATGAATTAAGTGATAGAGAGGTTTTGTCACCTGTAAGTCCATGTTCACAGGATTTATTTTCTGTCCACTACACTTTTGATTTTGCACAGAGTTTTATGTTACCTCATCAGTCTAGACAGGTCAGTCAGCTTTATTTTTTGAATCCACTACGTGTTAATTGCTTTGGAATATGTAATGATGGTTTGAAATCACAGATGAATTATTTATTTGATGAGTCCCAAATAATAGGAATAGATAATAGAAAATGTCATGGAGCCAATAATGTAGTAAGTATGTTAGATGACTATTTTGATCAGCATGGTTTAGGAGAGAGGGTTTGTCACTGTCATGCTGATAACTGTGGGGGTCAGAATAAGAATAAAACTGTTGTTCATTATTTCTGTTATCGCACTAGTATAGGTTTGCATGATGAAATTAATTACCATTTTCTAGAGCCAGGCCATACTAAGTGTATATGTGATGCATGTTTTGGAAAGATACGCCAACTTTATCGTAGAAGTGATGTAGATACAGTCAGTCAGTTGAGTAATGTAGTCAGTAAAAGTGCTAAGATTAATAGTGTTAAGTGTTATATGTGTCAGGGCACAGTACCAACTTTTCAGTGGTATGAATGGGATAGGTTTCTAAATAGATATATGACACCACTGAAGGGGATTAGACAGTACCATCACTTCAGGTTTACAAAGGAAGATCCTGGTTATGTGTATGTCAGGAAGACAGTGACAGACAGTGAGGAGAGGATCTGTCTTGTCAGGAGAGGCATTACATGGCCACCATCTCCAGATTGTAAACCTGAAGTGATGGCAGCAGGTGGGTTGAGTCTAGCTAGACTGAGAGAGTTGCTGAAGCAAATAGTTCCATATGTAAGAGAGCCATACAGACAAGTATTCTGCCCCGAGGAGTAAAATGTTATAGTCAAAAACAGTGTCAAAAAGGAAGTATAACTTGAGTACCATATGATTTATCAGTACAGTATTGGAAGCAAGGGACAAGAAAATTATGTCAGTATGTCTTTCTTACATTACAATTTGCATAAGGTATGTTCTCAAAGTGTCACATTTCATTAAAAAAACTAGTTTCAATCCAAAGATCACATTTGATATAATTTGTAGACAGATGGTCCAATGCAAGACATATTCAAATATATTGTGATATCAGGTCATCATAGTATAAGGTACATGTGGTTCTTCCGTTCGAAAATGAAGTATACTCTGTATTACAATCATAGCATTTATAAACATTCAATATATATTGTCACTTTCAATCCATATAGCCATTTAGTTCATTTACAATTGAAAAGTAAGGAACAATATTAGTAGGATATCTAATGTTCATGTTCAATATTTATACGACAGGGTTACTTTTATTGTCATCATCATTTAACCTTTGCCCCTCCACCTATTCTCATATGTTGACTGCAATACACAAATATATAGCCATAAGATAAATTTCACATTTCAATTGTAGATTTATTTTGTTTGAGACAGTTCATGAAATTTAAGATTCCTTGTACATATGAATTTTTTTTAAACTTATGAATGTACATATACACATGAAAGTAATGTTTAGAATGTATTGATAAGGTTTCCTTTACATGTTTGAACTCAGGTGCGATGTATATGGTTGCCATGGCAACAATTTAATTGCCATGGAGACATATAGGAGTGTTGTGATTTAATATATTTTTTCAAGTGTATACATTTTGCAGTTTTCTTTAGTAATTATTCAATAAACTAATTGTTTGGTATTCCTATGTGTGCTAGTGAATCTTTCCCCCCCCATAAAATAATGGAATGATCCAAAAACAAAAACAATAATTATCAGCCCACATACTTCTCATTGTAAATAAAATAATCCATAAGATTGATTCCAACTTGTAGCATTATCAACAGTTGACACTCCTATACATTCACTACAGTGTGCTTACACAAGGCAATAGCAAAAGCTTTTGTCAAAATACAAAGGTCAGAGGTCACATCTTTGGATGGGCCAAAATGGTAGTTTTAGGGCGTTTTCAGCGGAATCCTTTCAAACACTGAAATTTAGGCATATAAACTATCTAAAAATGCAAAAAAGTCAAAATCGAAAAAAATCGACATAAGGGCCCTTTCTGCCTGCGACGGCCCATATAATAGACACCGGCTGGAAAGATAAACACGTCGCATGCACGATAAGAATGTCTCCTCAGTCAAACACAGTCAGTAACCAGTGATCTAGGAAACCCTGCATGGTACAATAATACCATAAGTCTACCATGGTGGAAAGTTATGTGTCCCTGATCAGGACCGGAGACTGTAGTGATGTTATTACAACCTGATTTGACCTGTCATCAAAATGTTGTCAAATTGATGAATGACAGCGATATAACCTGCTAGTGTCAGTAGTATGCATGTCTGTAAACTTCGGAAATATAATGAATTTGAGAACTTGTCATGTTAATTTTATCGTAGCAAGGGGTAGTCATAAAGCGTTCCTACTTATATCGCCTTCCCGTTTTAAGATGACTACACGGCTGCAGCAGGGTAACGATCACAAGTTCTCAAATTCATTATCTTTCCAAAAATTACACTGGCACAACGGGTGACGTCGACGCGTCGCTGTATCGTTCATCAATTTGATAGAGTTGTGATAACAGGTAAAATCAGACAGGCCTCTAAGGACATCGGCAGAAGTTTAATACATTACTTACAGACAGCAATATACTAGTATATTCAGGGCACATTCTATGTGTTTATAAGTTGAATTAAAAAGGACAAAAGAACTATTACGGCAATAACATGAAAATACAAAGTTATTTTAATTTCAGAGGACAGATCAGACGGGATGACATACAGATTTCCTGGGCCAGTTTTTAAAGCACAGTTTCGACTTTGAGCCCAAAATGTTGTGGTTTTTTGGGGCTGGGGTCAGACTTTACGGCCAAGGGTGCCTGGGGAGACATGGGGGGGGGGGCATAAAACCCTGAGGGTTCCAAAGGGGCCATGAAAAAAATATGATGGTCTGAAAGGGAGGGGGCAAATATTTTGTGCAGTATTTGAACCAAATTAAACTTCCTGAGTGGTATATCGAGTAAATTAAATAACATCTCTCTATCCCTCCCTCCCCCTCTCTCTCTCCATCCATCCATCTGTCTGTCTGTCTGTCTGTCTGTCTGTCTATCTGTCGACCCACCCTTCTCTCCATCCAGCCGTCCACCCATCCGTTCGTCCATCAATCAATCAATCAATCATACTGATGATGAAACAAACAAACTAATCAAATACTGAACTACTTAAGAACTGTCGCACTGGGGAATGAAATAAGTGATCAATCACAGAGACCAACATATATTTATGTACATAAGTTCGCAACACACACACACACACACACACACACACACACACACACACACACACACACACACACACACACACACACACACACGTATGTGAATGTTACAGGGGTGTGCAAGGTTCCGTGTTTAGACAAACCACCCGCAAACATTTTAATATACAAGATTAACTAACCGGATGAAAACATTTGTCACTCAAGGAGCATGTATGGGCATATACTTAGCTTGTTGAGTCACGGATAAAAAACTTTTGCTGCAAGATCAGTCAGATCATTGGTGGTTCATATAATATTGAAAGAAGTTACTGTGGCTAATAGAGTATAGGCGCAGCTTGTGTAACGAATGTTTCGTTTATAGAAATAGTAACACTATTTACACAGAAACAACACCTATGCATTCATATTTTATTTTCATGATAGTTGAAGAAACAGTCATTTAGTTCAAATTTCCAATAGACTGATATAACGAGAGAAAAAATGAAAATAGATACCATTTCCCAATAAAGTACAGCTCAATCAAATATACCTTGTTGATCATTAAATGAGAGACAACCATTTATCGTTGCAAATCTGTAATGGAAGAAGACAAATATATTTTAGATGAGTTTTATGTACAAAAACACTACATGGGGACTGGCATTTACAACCCATCAACCACTTGTTGCTACTGTATAAAATTGCCATCTAAAAGAATATGATAAAATGTTGGACAAAAGTTCTGTCACTAATTTTTAGGTTTGTAGATATTCAGTACTTAATGCATGTTTCACATTTTCGGATTCTCTTAATATATTTAAAAATTACATGAAAGAGTGTGTAGTTGGAAATAAACAAGACAAGAAGTGGAGATAAGAGTAGAGAGGAGAGGAGAGAATAGAAGAGAAGAGAGTAGAGGAGGGGAAGGAAGGGAACTGAAGGGAAGGGAAGAGAAGGAAATTGTGGGATGGGGAGAAGAAGGGAGGGAAGAAACGAGTCGACAAGACAATAGGGAGGAATGTAAGGAGAATAGAGTAGAGGAGAGACAAGACAATGTCAAACAAAAGAAAATAAATATTAAATACAAGAGGAGAGTGAAGCAGAGAAGGTGAGATAATGTGAGATGAATAGAGACGGGGAAAATAAAGAAGAATATTAGGGGAAAGGAAAATCTAGAGAGAGAGAGAGAGAGAGAGAGAGAGAGAGAGAGAGAGAGAGAGAGAGAGAGAGAGAGAGAGAGAGAGAGAGAGAGAGAGAGAGAGAGAGAGAGAGAGAGAGAGAGAGAGAGAGAGAGGGAGAGAGAGAGAGACACACACACACACACACAGAAAAGGATGGGAAAGAAAAATATTTATGCTCACCCATTATTATTAATATAACAATTAATGTATTAATATAGTGTATTATACTTTACTTACTAGATTAATTTATAAACCTCGTTTCCCCATCCACCACCTTGACCGTCAGTTCTACAGGTGTCGTGGTGACCATACTTGGCATAGGTGTCTTCAGCATCAGCACTTGATACACACCAGCCGCCATTTTGAAGAGCGAAATAGTCAAAGCCGAGGTCATTGGCCACTTGTGCACATTTCTCAATGGAGTTACCCCGTGTCTTGAATGGACCATTTAATCTTGGGTCTGTACGTTCCAATGTCGCTATGGCTCTGTCTGATGTGTCTTTGAAGCAGCCGATGGACTTGTATTGACTGTGGGTGGACAATAATTAGTATGATCAATTAAGTAGTTTAATATCATTTGAAAATATCAATAATTGAAGATGGGTGATGTAAAATATAAGTTACATCTCCTAATCAATATAATGAATACATTGTACAAATACAGTCATTCTTACCGTTTGCAATCTATTCTGTAAACATTATTCGCCCATGGACCACCCTCCCCATCATCTCTACATGCACTCGAAGGCCCATACTTGTCATAGGTTCTACATGCGATGGGACTAGATGCACACCATCCGCTACTTTGGACAGCAAAGCAATCGAATCCCCTGTCAGCTGCTACGGCAGCACACTTCTCTAGAGCATTTTGACGGGTCTTGAAGGTTGATCCGTCGAGTCTTTTATCAGAACCTTCCAATGACGGGATAGCACGATTGGAAGTATCTTTAAAACAACCAATTGAGCTGTATTCTGAATAAACAAATAGGTATAATTAGAGGCTAACAAAATTGAATGTAATAATGTGTAATCAAAAAGTTGTTTGGTTCTGGTTACCCGATCCCACTTAGTTTTTCACGCTGACCCTAAACTTTGTTTTACATATCCGAGAAAAAATAAAATAAAATCGCGAAATCTCGCAAGAAATAGTGGACGCGGAAACTGACATCAACTTAAAAAGACAATATAAAACTGTTTCTTCCAATCTGTAATGGTTGTACATCGTATGAGAAGAAACCAATAACATAGAGATCATATGGAAAAGAGCGGAAAACATAACTACCTGAACTAGACACTCACAAATCATGTCAAATGAAATAAAAAATTTACCTACCCCACCTATTCTAAAATTGAGTGTAATTGGAACGACACAATTTGTGTTATGCCTAAATAGTATGTATGCAGTGAAGGTATATAAGTATGATAGATACAATATTGTCAAATATTTCCAAATAATTTGGGCAATTTCACCCCTTTTCCTACATTGTGATGTGGTCAAATTACAGATTGCTCGAAGGCTACATAATACATGAATAGTATGTCATCCATGTTATACATGAGTGTAAGATTTAATGACCATGTAACTAACATTTCTTTCCATTGTTTTCAGTAACACCTAATATTCACTTGGAATGAAACTATGAAAGTTATGAACAGACTTACTGACAACAGCTGATTGGACAAGACTTAGGGATACACCAAATACGACGAACAAGACAGCAATCTTCATTGTTTCTATTCAGGTGATTATTGGCTGAAATTATCTGGCTCTATCGAATAGAGAAAACAAATTATTTTAGTGACGAAAACCAACAGCACATATGTTTAAATTAATCCATATTCTAACAGTATACATAGTGCCATTTGAGTCTACTTCTGTTTTAGACGAAAGAGAACAACCGCCATCCTCCGGCAATTTTTTTCACATTAGTTCTTCTGTGTAGACACACTGTTTGTATACCAAATTTTGCAAACAACTTTAGTAAGCGAGGTCTCATATACTCGATTGCCTTTGGTGAAATTGTATTCTTCTTGTATAAGGAGTTATCCGTAAATCGCTAGTGTTTTGTACGATTGAAGCAAAGACTATTAGGGGAATGGACGGGACAGTGCCAGTGTAACTTCGTATGAATGGTGTGTTGAAACCACAGACTTACATTGCATATACACTTTTTTCAAGGTAAACCAAACTAATGTAACAATTCGAACGACTACAAGTAGTGCGACGAAATTTAAATGAAGTTAATATTATTCCAAAAAGTATTTACAGAAACTACAGTAACAACGCCTAATGCACACACTGGTCTTCTCCATCGTTTTATACAAAGCTGAAGCTTGGACACTGAAAGCGAAGTCACGAAAGCACATTGAATCGTTCAAATTATGGGCCTGGCGACAGATGCTCAATATTCACTGGTCAGCGAGACGAATGAACGAAAGCGTCCTCGAGGATATAGATCAACCACCCAGCCTTTTAAATATGGTACATAAAGCGCAGCTGACATATTTCGGGCATATCGCCAGAAGAGATGTGGAGAATTTGGAAAAGATAGTGTTGTTTGGAAAGACGGAAGGTGCTCGCGGAAGAGAAAAGCCACCAACCAAACGGGTCGACAACATCAAAGGCCTGACCAATATGAGCCTTGACGATGTACCAAGCGGCGCAAATTCGTGCAACATGGAAGGAGGTACGAGAGTCACAAGCAGCCGAATCGGTTTAGTAAACGATGACAACGACGACGACAGTTCATTTGAAATAGCGAAATAGGCTGGGGTTCCACTCAATTAAATCACCCATGAAGAACGATCAACGGTGGCTTTGTATTAGAAAAATGTTCATAATTTAACTTACCTGATAATGTTCTCAGAAGTGATGTGCAGGACTGGAGAGGTAATGATAACTTAGCTGTGAATACCAGGTGCTTTATATCACTCTGAAGCACCCTTACATTTTGAATGTTGCCCTGAAAATAGTATTCAGTTCAGAATGTTCTGAAAATATACACGACTCACCCGGTCATCAAATGTCATCAACTGTACTTTTAGGAATATCAATATCAAACAACACAGTCCATAGACAGAAAGTAGAGAGTATTTGAAGATTGAATTATACAAAATAACAAAACTATAAGTAATTTGGTCAATCATTCGTAACTTTATGTCACTTTGACTTCCACTGCACTGATTGTATTTTCAAAATTTTCCTCATGCACAATGGCATCAAACTCCGAACTGAACATCGATATTGAGACTTGTGATAACTTTTGCATTCGCAAATCCCATTCCAACAGCGTATCTAAGTTTCAAAACGTCTGAACATTTTCGTTCTGAAGCCTTCCTCATTATATTCGCCATAATGTGTATTTTCAACCAGGAATGTACATTTAGTCCAACTCATCACCTTTAATCACGTAACTGTTTGTGTTTTGGAATGCCTGAATTGTTCAATTTCATAGACAACCTTAGATAGATCATGAGGTGCAGTATGTTTATACATCAGGTAAACAATTAATGTCAAGTTTAAAAAAAAACAGCACTGTTAACATTTTGAGGGTTTTACTGTGTGCGTAATTTGCTGGCCCACTTCAGGCCATTCTTTCCTTTCAAGGCAGCAGGGGCACAGGCTTGGTAGCCATTTAGTATGGCCTTATTCTGTCAGAAAGGTCCTAGCGCTCAATAAAACGGAGGCCTTTGCCTTTGCCGCCAACCCTGTCTTTTTGTTGTTGTTTGTAGTTGGTAATTGAGAAATAATGCTGATATGTATGAGTCTGTGATTTTTGTTGTTACTCTAATTATTTGAAACTGGACTCTGTGTGTGTGTGTGTGTGTGTGTGTGTGTGTGTGTGTGTGTGCGTGCGCGCGCGCAAAGGAAGACATATGAGAATGAATACTGATACTTAGACAGTTTTTCGTTAGTGGAAAAACATAAATAACGCAAAACGAAGAAGACGAAAGTACGCTCAATTTACAGACCATGTAGCTTGCTAAACAACATAACAGTCTGATATATCCAAGCTGTAGTACCTTTCGAAATTTCTAAAGTTTCTGATTTTATGTTTTCTATAGTGTACAAATATACGGTGTCACATTGAGGGAAATACACATAACATTTCTGGTAATAGTACTGTGCTGGGCAGTCGTTTTGGGTTGTTTGTTTGTTTCCTGATCACAACAGAATCCTCCAATGTCTACATACAAATGTAATGACCCTTCAAAACACACACACACACACACACACACACACACGAACACGCATACACACACACACAAACACACACACACACACACGCACGCACGGACGGACGGACGTTCATACATTATTTCATTCCATGGTAATATATTTCTTTTGAAATAAATTCTAATAGTCTATGGCCTTGGAAAATTTACACCTCCAAACTGATCTGCTACATACGGCCTGATTTTACTCTACAAATATACTTTACTTGTCAAACTATGACCACGGTTGTATCTAAGGATTATTTCTGTGAGTCAGAAAGCAATACTACAACACTCCTTATCCTAAAATCAATATATAACTTCATCACTAAACAACTATAACTTGAATATACATGGGAGTGGTGAAAGCTACTGTCAAAGAAAATCAACGTCATTCCACTTATGAAATGTTGGTATTTCATTACTGGGTAGTTAAACCTCTTCAGTACTATTGCACCTCTCAGATTTGTCAACAACCTCACCGCACCAGCGAGTATATATACTGCTACACGACGATATAACGTCTTACACAGAAAAAAATATGCATCATTAATACATTTAGTGTGTCTGATTGCCACGGGGTCAAGCGTGACATTTTCGTATAAGCTAACTGCTATTCTCCAAAATATATCGTGGATTGTGATATTTTTATTTTTTAATTTGTCCTATAGTAGACAATTATCGTTGGTACAATATGTATGACCTTACATAGAAAAGTTGACGTCTTATGAATAAGATTGAAGGTCGTGTCGCAAATGATGCCGATGCTAGCAGAGAAGTGAAGGTTACATTACCCTTAGTGAGGGCAAACACGAATGCACATTGTATTTATTAAAGGTAACTTTGATCTAAATCAGGTTTATGCTGGGTAGTATAATCCTGTCACTAATACTAACCATAACCCTCTCTCTCTAACTGCATGGACTCCCTAGTTTGAACACGCAGTAATATGGATATTTTTGGGATTCAGCTCTCCGTTCTCGTTGTACATTTGCAAACGGGGGGGGGGGGGATATTTATAAATTGCTATGAATGGTTTCTAAAAGCTGGTTTCTAATTGTAAGCATTCACATACATCAACTGCAACCAGCATATATCAGGACTCAGATGTTATTGGGAAAAAAACATGTCAGAATACATGTTGGCAAAATCGTAGTGACATAAGGCGTACATCATCCACTCCCAGTACAATACATACATACATACATACATACATACATACATACATACATACATACATACATACATACATACAGACAGATATACATACATACATACATACAGACAGATATACAGACGTACAGACAGACATACAGACATACATATACATACATACATATACATACATACATACATACATACATACATACACACACACATATATATATACATACACCCATCCACACATACACACACACACACATACATACATACATACATACATACATACATACATACATACATACATACATACTTTACTTGTCAAACTATGACCACGGTTATATCTATGGCATTATTTCTGTGAGTCAGAAAGTAATACTGCAATACTCCTCATCCTAAAATCAATCCATAACTGCATCACTAAACAACTATAAATTGAATATACATGGAGAGTGGTGAAAGCTACTGTCAAAGAAAATCAACGCCATTCCACTTATGAAATGTTGGTATTTCATTACTATGTAGTTAAACCTCTTCTGTACTATTGCACCTCTCAGATTTGTCAACAACCTCACCGCACCAGCGAGTATATATACTACTACACGACGATATAACGTCTTACACAGACCAAAATATGCATCATTAATACATTTAGTGCGTGTGATTGCCACGTTGTTGTTGTTGTTGTTGTTGTTGTTGTTGTTGTTGTTGTTGTTGTTGTTGTTGCTGCTGCTACTGCTGCTGCTTTTGTATTGTTTTCGTTTAGATGTTTGTCTATTGTAAGTTGTTGTTGTGTGTGTGTGTGTGTGTGTTTGTTTGTGTATGTGTGTTTGTTTTTGTGGGAGGTTTTGTGGGGTTTTTTGGGGTTTTTTTTTTTTTTTGGGGGGGGGGGGTGTTAGATCGAATAGAGCCGATGATGTCTGAGCCTGGGCCCATCTAATGTATGAAGGCAGCCTACTGGTGTTATCATGATTTATGCAGCCTGTCTGAGTCAGCTGTATATTTGCATAATATTTTCAGTAGTTGTTTAGTCTCCAGAGCTGTGGCAGGTGGTATCAGTGTGTTTTATTGTAACATTTGAATGTATTACATAGTATAATTTCGTATAGCATGCCACTCAGTATCAAAACAGTGAATTTAATGTCACATTCAAAGTTTTTTTAAAAATTAAAAAAATTGGATGGTACTTTCTCAAATAAGGAACACAACAAAATACCCCCCTTCTTTACCCAACTATTTTCCCTACAGTCTGTACAGGTACAATGGGAAGCAGAACTAACATTTTGAACAGATTTTTTTTCTGTCATTCCCAAAACTTGTATGGCCCTACTTTAAGACGGAATCCAAGGTGAATTCGGTGGATTCTTCTTGTTACTATCGTTATAATGAAAATTGAAGGTTGGATTTTGATGTCGAAGATACAGCTCTGTTTACAAATTCAGGGCCATTCTTTCCATAGCAAATTGTCGCTTCAAAATGAATTGCGGAATAACGCTAGTGTCAGTGCAATTAGGCAATTATATCAAACAACATTTTAACCAAAGACAACGTCTAACACAATTGAAAGTGGATCTTGAATGAGTGGATTTTAAACCGCGTACATAGTTTAACAGATTTTCAAAGCCACCAAATATTCCAAAAAGAGATCTGCCGATTTTAATATAAAACGAACAAGATGTAAATTAGATCGAGCGCATCGTCGGAGTCACTGCATGCAGGCGACCTTACATTGAACGATTTTCTCCTTTGACGTGATACAACATGGTATGCTTACCCTGTCTGTTTCCTGACAAATATCAAAATAGAATTTTACCCTGTATCATTTGTAAAACATATGGCATCAAAAATAACATTCAGAATCTAAAAAAAACACCAAAAAGTACATGACTAAAAACTATACATGCCATAAACAGTGCAATGACATCCATATCAGTGAAAGAAATATTGAAAGATCTGCATGTCCTGAAAGAATTCAGCAACCATATTTATTTTGTCGATCAGAATTTAATTTAGTGGCTCCAACACCTACGGTGTGTCTGAAATCTTATTTCAAATGTTCACCTCTTTTGGTATATATTCTACATATGTTCATTTTACTTTTGCTATTGTATATCAGGATCTTTATAGAGAACAGTGACAAATGTACAGATGCAATGAATTAAAGTATAAACGGAAAGAGAAGGAGGACAAGATTACTAGATTAATTATGAACTAATAGTTTGTTTGTCTGGCGGCAGGGGTGATTATTTTGTATATATATATATATATAGTGTTCATAGTTTGCAGCATATGTTTGTATATTCTGCAACTTTCTCTACAGCAGTGTTGTGTTGCGTTGTCATTCATTAAATAGCTATATGGACTTGTCTGTGTAGGGTTGTAATGTCTGTCTGTCTGTCTGTCTGTCTACATGACTTGAGTGTATAATAAGATGATAACATTTATAGTTTTGATATCATTTTCAATAACGTATGTGAATACTTATTCCGAATTGTTATTTCTCCGAACGTTGCTGTGACAAATATAATTAAAATAACGTGAACATAATACTTCATCGGAAATGTTGAAATTTATTTGTGTTTATCATATATGTTACTCATGTCCAATGTACCGGAAATAGGAAATAAGCTATTTAGAATTGATAGGGAAATGCACTCTGTCTAATGTATGAAGTTACTACTGTAAAATATTGGAATTATAGTTTTGACAAATCACAAATCATAAAAAGAAAAATACCAGAATAAACATGAAAATATTGACTAAGTCGTTCACACTTCCCTTTATATCCAAGTTGACCTAATAAGATTAGTGACTTGACTTTACTATTTACTTCAGCGTTAATATGTAAGACATGGTAATTTACTGCTCCTGGGTTATAGTATGGAATTCTAGTTAAAATACTGTATTGTTTATTTATACCTTTTTTTTACACATTGACAGCCATAACAGACAATGCGTCATTTTACTGATTTACCTTAACTGGAAGCTGTTACAATATTTGCCTTTCATTTCGCAAAAATACATTTCCTACATGATGACATTCACGGTCATTAAGAGTTTGTCACACTAGGGTGAAAACATTGTTTCGTTTTGTCTTCATAATATCAAACTGCTATGTGTTTGTTCCAAATCTGTTTACGGTTGGTACTTTCCACTTAATGCAAACACTTGCATGTACCAATATACATCTCAAGATGGTAGACATATCATTCCAGATTATACATACATACATACATACATACATACATACATACATACATACATATGGATACTAGGGAGTACACCCGTCAAAGTAACAACAGTAATTATTTGGATATTTTAGTTTTGACGTGGGGTTTCTTTACCCTGTATCATTTGTACAACATATGGCATCAAAAATAACATTCAGAATCTAAAAAAAACACCAAAAAGTACATGACTAAAAACTATACATGCCATAAACAGTGCAATGACATCCATATCAGTGAAAGAAATATTGAAAGATCTGCATGTCCTGAAAGAATTCAGCAACCATATTTATTTTGTCGATCAGAATTTAATTTTGTGGCTCCAACACCTACGGTGTGTCTGAAATCTTATTTCAAATGTTCCCCTCTTTTGGTATATATTCTACATATGTTCATTTTACTTTTGCTATTGTATATCAGGATCTTTATAGAGAACAGTGACAAATGTACAGATGCAATGAATTAAAGTATAAACGGAAAGAGAAGGAGGACAAGATTACTAGATTAATTATGAACTAATAGTTTGTTTGTCTGGCGGCAGGGGTGATTATTTTGTATATATATATATATATATAGTGTTCATAGTTTGCAGCATATGTTTGTATATTCTGCAACTTTCTCTACAGCAGTGTTGTGTTGCGTTGTCATTCATTAAATAGCTATATGGACTTGTCTGTGTAGGGTTGTAATGTCTGTCTGTCTGTCTGTCTGTCTGTCTGTCTGTCTGTCTACATGACTTGAGTGTATAATAAGATGATAACATTTATAGTTTTGATATCATTTTCAATAACGTATGTGAATACTTATTCCGAATTGTTATTTCTCCGAACGTTGCTGTGACAAATATAATTAAAATAACGTGAACATAATACTTCATCGGAAATGTTGAAATTTATTTGTGTTTATCATATATGTTACTCATGTCCAATGTACCGGAAATAGGAAATAAGCTATTTAGAATTGATAGGGAAATGCACTCTGTCTAATGTATGAAGTTACTACTGTAAAATATTGGAATTATAGTTTTGACAAATCACAAATCATAAAAAGAAAAATACCAGAATAAACATGAAAATATTGACTAAGTCGTTCACACTTCCCTTTATATCCAAGTTGACCTAATAAGATTAGTGACTTGACTTTACTATTTACTTCAGCGTTAATATGTAAGACATGGTAATTTACTGCTCCTGGGTTATAGTATGGAATTCTAGTTAAAATACTGTATTGTTTATTTATACCTTTTTTTACACATTGACAGCCATAACAGACAATGCGTCATTTTACTGATTTACCTTAACTGGAAGCTGTTACAATATTTGCCTTTCATTTCGCAAAAATACATTTCCTACATGATGACATTCACGGTCATTAAGAGTTTGTCACACTAGGGTGAAAACATTGTTTCGTTTTGTCTTCATAATATCAAACTGCTATGTGTTTGTTCCAAATCTGTTTACGGTTGGTACTTTCCACTTAATGCAAACACTTGCATGTACCAATATACATCTCAAGATGGTAGACATATCATTCCAGATTATACATACATACATACATACATACATACATACATACATACATACATATGGATACTAGGGAGTACACCCGTCAAAGTAACAACAGTAATTATTTGGATATTTTAGTTTTGACGTGGGGTTTCTTTACCCTGTATCATTTGTACAACATATGGCATCAAAAATAACATTCAGAATCTAAAAAAAACACCAAAAAGTACATGACTAAAAACTATACATGCCATAAACAGTGCAATGACATCCATATCAGTGAAAGAAATATTGAAAGATCTGCATGTCCTGAAAGAATTCAGCAACCATATTTATTTTGTCGATCAGAATTTAATTTTGTGGCTCCAACACCTACGGTGTGTCTGAAATCTTATTTCAAATGTTCCCCTCTTTTGGTATATATTCTACATATGTTCATTTTACTTTTGCTATTGTATATCAGGATCTTTATAGAGAACAGTGACAAATGTACAGATGCAATGAATTAAAGTATAAACGGAAAGAGAAGGAGGACAAGATTACTAGATTAATTATGAACTAATAGTTTGTTTGTCTGGCGGCAGTGGTGATTATTTTGTATATATATATATATATATATATATATATATATATATATATATATATATATATATATATATATATATATATATATATATATATAGATATGTGTTCATAGTTTGCAGCATATGTTTGTATATTCTGCAACTTTCTCTACAGCAGTGTTGTGTTGTCATTCATTAAATAGCTATAGGGACTTGTCTGTGTAGGGTCGTAATGTCTGTCTGTCTGTCTGTCTGTCTGTCTGTCTGTCTGTCTGTCTGTCTGTCTGTCTGTCTACATGACTTGAGTGTATGATAAGATGATAACATTTATAGTTTTGATATCATTTTCAATAACATATGTGAATACTTATTCCGAATTGTTATTTCTCCGAACGTTGCTGTGACAAATATAATTAAAATAACGTGAACATAATACTTCATCGGAAATGTTGAAATTTATTTGTGTTTATCATATATGTTACTTATGTCCAATGTACCGGAAAAAGGAAATAAGCTATATTTAGAATTGATAGGGAAATGCACTCTGTCTAATGTATGAAGTTACTACTGTAAAATATTGGAATTATAGTTTTGACAAATCACAAATCATAAAAAGAAAAATGTCGTTGTCATCGTTTACTAAACCGATTCGGCTGCTTGTGACTCTCGTACCTCCTTCCATGTTGCACGAATTTGCGCCGCTTGGTACATCGTCAAGGCTCATATTGGTCAGGCCTTTGATGTTGTCGACCCGTTTGGTTGGTGGCTTTTCTCTTCCGCGAGCACCTTCCGTCTTTCCAAACAACACTATCTTTTCCAAATTCTCCACATCTCTTCTGGCGATATGCCCGAAATATGTCAGCTGCGCTTTATGTACCATATTTAAAAGGCTGGGTGGTTGATCTATATCCTCGAGGACGCTTTCGTTCATTCGTCTAGCTGACCAGTGGATATTGAGCATCTGTCGCCAGGCCCATAATTTGAACGATTCAATGCGCTTTCGTGACTTCGCTTTCAGTGTCCAAGCTTCAGCTTTGTATAAAACGATGGAGAAGACCAGTGTGTGCATTAGGCGTTGTTACTGTAGTTTCTGTAAATACTTTTTGGAATAATATTAACTTCATTTAAATTTCGTCGCACTGCCTGTAGTCGTTCGAATTGTTACATTAGTTTGGTTTACCTTGAAAAAAGTGTATATTCAATGTAAGTCTGTGTTTTCAACACATCATTCATACGAAGTTACACTGGAACTGTCCCGTCCATTCCCCTAATAGTCTTTGCTTCAATCGTACAAAACACTAGCGATTTACGGATAACTCCTTATACAAGAAGAATACAATTTCACCAAAGGCAATCGAGTATATGAGACCTCGCTTACTAAAGTTGTTTGCAAAATTTGGTATACAAACAGTGTGTCTACACAGAAGAACTAATGTGAAAAAAATTGCCAGAGGATGGCGGTTGTTCTCTTTCGTCTAAAACAGAAGTAGACTCAAATGGCACAATGTATACTGTTAGAATATGGATTAATTTAAACATATGTGTAGGTTTTCGTCACTAAAATAATTTGTTTTCTCTATTCGATAGAGCCAGATAATTTCAACCAATAATCACCTGAATAGAAACAATGAAGATTGCTGTCTTGTTCGTCGTATTTGGTGTATCCCTAAGTCTTGTCCAATCAGCTGTTGTCAGTAAGTCTGTTCGTAACTTTCATAGTTTCATTCCAAGTGAATATTAGGTGTTACTGAAAACAATGGAAAGAAATGTTAGTTACATGGTCATTAAATCTTACACTCATGTATAACATGGATGACATACTATTCATGTATTATGTAGCCTTCGAGCAATCTGTAATTTGACCACATCACAATGTAGGAAAAGGGGTGAAATTGCCCAAATTATTTGGAAATATTTAACAACATTGTATCTATCATACTTATATACCTTCACTGCATACATACTATTTAGGCATAACAAAAATTGTGTCGTTCCAATTTCACTCAATTTTATAATAGGTGGGGTAGGTTGATTTTTTTATTTCATTTCACATGATTTGTGAGTGTTTAGTTCAGGTAGTTATGTTTTCCGCTCTTTTCCATATGATCTCTATGTTATTGGTTTCTTCTCATACGATGTACAACCATTACAGATTGGAAGAAACAGTTTTATATTGTCTTTTTAAGTTGATGTCAGTTTCCGCGTCCACTATTTCTTGCGAGATTTCGAGATTTTATTTTATTTTTTCTCGAATATGTAAAACAAAGTTTAGGGTCAGCGTGAAAAACTAAGTGGGATCGGGTAACCAGAACCAAACAACTTTTTGATTACACATTATTACATTCAATTTTGTTAGCCTCTAATTATACCTATTTGCTTATTCAGAATACAGCTCAATTGGTTGTTTTAAAGATACTTCCAATCGTGCTATCCCGTCATTGGAAGGTTCTGATAAAAGACTCGACGGATCAACCTTCAAGACCCGTCAAAATGCTCTAGAGAAGTGTGCTGCCGTAGCAGCTGACATGGGATTCGATTGCTTTGCTGTCCAAAGTAACGGATGGTGTGCATCTAGTCCCATCGCATGTAGAACCTATGACAAGTATGGGCCTTCGAGTGAATGTAGAGATGATGGGGAGGGTGGTCCATGGGCGAATAATGTTTACAGAATAGATTGCAAACGGTAAGAATGACTGTATTTGTACAATGTATTCATTATATTGATTAGGAGATGTAACTTATATTTTACATCACCCATCTTCAATTGTTGACATTTTCAAATGATATTAAACTACTTAATTGATCATACTAATTATTGTCCACCCACAGTCAATACAAGTCCATCGGCTGCTTCAAAGACACATCAGACAGAGCCATAGCGACATTGGAACGTACAGACCCAAGATTAAATGGCCCATTCAAGACACGGGGTAACTCCATTGAGAAATGTGCACAAGTGGCCAATGACCTCGGCTTTGACTATTTCGCTCTTCAAAATGGCGGCTGGTGTGCATCAAGTGCTGATGCTGAAGACACCTATGCCAAGTATGGTCACCACGACACCTGTAGAACTGACGGTCAAGGTGGTGGATTGGGAAACGAGGTTTATAAATTAATCTAGTAAGTAAAGTATAATACACTACATTAATACATTAATTGTTATATTAATAATAATGGGTGAGCATGAATATTTTTCTTTCCCATCCTTTTCTGTGTGTGTGTGTGTGTGTGTGTGCGCGCGCGTGTGTGTGTGTCTCTCGCTCTCTCTCTCTCTCTCTCTCTCTCTCTCTCTCTCTCTCTCTCTCTCTCTCTCTCTCTCTCTCTCTCTCTCTCTCTCTCTCTCTCGATTTTCCTTTCCCCTAATATTCTTCTTTATTTTCCCCGTCTCTATTCATCTCACATTATCTCACCTTCTCTGCTTCACTCTCCTCTTGTATTTAATATTTATTTTCTTTTGTTTGACATTGTCTTGTCTCTCCTCTACTCTATTCTCCTTACATTCCTCCCTATTGTCTTGTCGACTCGTTTCTTCCCTCCCTTCTTCTCCCCATTCCACAATTCCCTTCTCTTCCCTTCCCTTCAGTTCCCTTCCTTCCCCTCCTCTACTCTCTTCTCTTCTATTCTCTCCTCTCCTCTCTTCTCTTATCTCCACTTCTTGTCTTGTTTATTTCCAACTACACACTCTTTCATGTAATTTTTAAATATATTATGAGAATCCGAAAATGTGAAACATGCATTAAGTACTGAATATCTACAAACCTAAAAATTAGTGACAGAACTTTTGTCCAACATTTTATCATATTCTTTTAGATGGCAATTTAATACAGTAGCAACAAGTGGTTGATGGGTTGTAAATGCCAGTCCCCATGTAGTGTTTTTGTACATAAAACTCATCTAAAATATATTTGTCTTCTTCCATTACAGATTTGCAACGATAAATGGTTGTCTCTCATTTAATGATCAACAAGGTATATTTGATTGAGCTGTACTTTATTGGGAAATGGTATCTATTTTCATTTTTTCTCTCGTTATATCAGTCTATTGGAAATTTGAACTAAATGACTGTTTCTTCAACTATCATGAAAATAAAATATGAATGCATAGGTGTTGTTTCTGTGTGTAAATAGTGTTACTATTTCTAGAAACGAAACATTCGTTACACAAGCTGCGCCTATACTCTAGATCTATTAGCCACAGTAACTTCTTTCAATATTATATGAACCACCAATGATCTGACTGATCTTGCAGCAAAAGTTTTTTATCCGTGACTCGACAAGCTAAGTATATGCCCATACATGCTCCTTGAGTGACAAATGTTTTCATCCGGTTAGTTAATCTTGTATATTAAAATGTTTGCGGGTGGTTTGTCTAAACAGGGAACCTTGCACACCCCTGTGCATGTGTGTGTGTGTGTGTGTATGCGAACTTATGTACATAAATATATGTTGGTCTCTGTGATTGATCACTTATTTTATTCCCCAGTGCGACAGTTCTTAAGTAGTTCAGTATTTGATTAGTTTGTTTGTTTCATCATCAATATGATTGATTGATTTATTGATTGATTGATGGACGAACGGATGGGTGGACGGCTGGATGGAGAGAAGGGTGGGTCGACAGATAGACAGACAGACAGACAGACAGACAGACAGACAGACAGACAGATGGAAGGATGGAGAGAGAGGGGAGGGAGGGATAGAGAGATGTTATTTAATTTACTCGATATACCACTCAGGAAGTTTAATTTGGTTCAAATTATGCACAAAATATTTGCCCCCTCCCTTTCAGACCATCATATTTTTTTCATGGCCCCTTTGGAACCCTCAGGGTTTTATGCCCCCCCCCCCATGTCTCCCCAGGCACCCTTGGCCGTAAAGTCTGACCCCAGCCCCAAAAAACCACAACATTTTGGGCTCAAAGTCGAAACTGTGCTTTAAAAACTGGCCCAGGAAATCTGTATGTCATCCCGTCTGATCTGTCCTCTGAAATTAAAATAACTTTGTATTTTCATGTTATTGCCGTAATAGTTCTTTTGTCCTTTTTAATTCAACTTATAAACACATAGAATGTGCCCTGAATATACTAGTATATTGCTGTCTGTAAGTAATGTATTAAACTTCTGCCGATGTCCTTAGAGGCCTGTCTGATATTACCTGTTATCACAACTCTATCAAATTGATGAACGATACAGCGACGCGTCGACGTCACCCGTTGTGCCAGTGTAATTTTTGGAAAGATTATGAATTTAAGAACTTGTGATCGTTACCCTGCTGCAGCCGTGTAGTCATCTTAAAACGGGAAGGCGATATAAGTAGGAACGCTTTATGACTACCCCTTGCTACGATAAAATCAACATGACAAGTTCTCAAATTCATTATATTTCCGAAGTTTACAGACATGCATACTACTGACACTAGCAGGTTATATCGCTGTCATTCATCAATTTGACAACATTTTGATGACAGGTGAAATCAGGTTGTAATAACATCACTACAGTCTCCGGTCCTGATCAGGGACACATAACTTTCCACCATGGTAGACTTATGGTATTATTGTACCATGCAGGGTTTCCTAGATCACTGGTTACTGACTGTGTTTGACTGAGGAGACATTCTTATCGTGCATGCGACGTGTTTATCTTTCCAGCCGGTGTCTATTACATTACGATACTGACTGTAGATATGTAGGGATACAGCTTGGCGCTGACGCCCCTCGCTGCATTTCCTATAGTGTACTGTCAGCAAACTCGGCCATACTAATATTATCTCAGTCCACGAATGGTGGTGTGACAGGCAAGGTCCATCAATCAACTTCGTTGCTCACTGTTCAGCCTGACACTGTCGTAAGTTCTGCATTGCCGTAGTTCGCTGTGATCTAGTCTAGCAACTTCACGAGCGCCTGTGGGTATGTCCAAGGAATTGTGGGATAACTTCACATCCGCCGCCAATAAAAAAAGTTAAGTTTGCCGTGTGAAAAAGAATTTTGTCATGTCCAGAGAGAGTTTGTATGCAAAATAGTTAATATTATACACCCCCAAAGAATATATTGGGCAGTTCAAACCAAATTGCGCCCTTAGAGGCATAGAGTTGCCCATATTGAAATTAAATGTAACTCATACCATCAAATTTAGTTTTGACTTGTAATTCTGTTCTTGGGGTGTAACATTTTTGTACAAAGTATTGAAGTTTATTCTTGGGGAAAAAGGTTTGAGCCCCAAAAGGTAAAAATCCTGTTATGCAAATAAATTTTCTGCTCTTGAAAAAAAAAGTTTTGTCTTACAAATTTGAACTTTTTGCTTTGATATTTCTATTTTGAACCAAAAAAATAATGTTTTATCCTATGAAATAAATTTTTTATCCTTGTACTGAATATTTTGCTCTCAAAAATTTAATTATTTCTTCCACAAATATATTGTTCCTTTGTCATCTCTGGGCCGCCGTAAGTACCTAATAGATGGCAGTATTTACAGAGTATGGTGTCGATATTGCAAATTCTCAAAAGAGAAATCTGATCTTTGGAACGGGGAAAATTGTTGAAAAACAAACAACTTTAATGGAACACTTCATTTAGGTGATACACGTTCGATTTCGAGCAAATTCAATTGACGGCGACACTGATAGAGCTATACAACACAGAGGTTACGAGATTTAGACAACGGCACTTGTACGTTAAGCGGAGAATATATGAGACAGTCAATGCTTCGTCTTTGGGCGGAAACTCTTACTGAAAGATGACATTTTTGCGGTTTATAGTCTATGGAAAAGGTGTATGATGTGAAACGATACACAGACTATCCCTCGGGTACAAAATAGATACCGTCCTCAGACGTCATAAGGCCTCGCTACCACTCGGCCAGTATGACTCTATGGACGGTATATACTACGTGTACCTTACTGCATGTAATTCATCTGTAGCTATAGTTCACAAACATGCACTATTGTGACGTTATGTCACTGAGAGAGAGAGAGAGAGAGAGAGAGAGAAACAGAGAGAGAGAAACAGAGAGAGAACAGAGTATCCGTGAACATGTGTGTCTGTTCATTGAAATGGTTCAAACTGAATATACAAAGATAACAATTTGCCATTTCATTGACGAGAGGGCGTGCTCTATATTACGTCTATCAACCTTTTGTGTATACCTTAATACTGAGAATGGATTGGTCTATAGCAATAGACAATTACCTATTGTAAGAATGTCAGTTAATCGTTTTCACATAACAGTATAATACATTTACATCCCTTAGCTTAACTTAATGATAATAAACTATCTGGTATACCTATATAACCCTTAACGTAATGATAATAAACTATATAGTATACCTACATAACCCATAACTTAATGATAATATTAATAGTCTTAAGCTTACTATTATACTTTGCTAAGAAATACACGCCAACAATGTCCATTACTATTATTAGGTAAATTAGTATTTTGTATACCTTCAAAAACCATTAATCAATGGCAATAGACAACTAAATAATATGACGAAATATAGTTAAAATTGTTCACACCCCACACACACACACACACACACATATATATATATATATATATATATATATATATATATATATATATATATATATATATATATATATATATATATATATATATATATCTGTGTCTGTGTGTGTGTCTGTGTGTGTGTGTTTATACACACAAATGTATATATGATTATATATATGTTAAAAACATCTAGTTTTATCACTCCATATACATTCATCATCTTTAAGTCCGACGACAGATTTTGATAGTTCGAAGTGAAATGGTACAAGGGTTAGTGAACACTTGTTGACAATGCACGTGGCAAACAAATCTTTGTAATATCTTGAGTAAAATGATTAATAGGTTTTATTGTAAATAACTAGTTAATTTGTCAAGTGTGAATAATGTGGAACTATGTAATATTTCATTTGTGTTTATACACCACTGTTTAATATTATAATTATACAAGCCCAGTCTCCACTATCTACATTTTATGTAATTACCAAATAGGTACTCCAAGGAATGAAACATTTCATTCAAGTAATAACAGGATATTGATGTTAATATTTCATCTTCATTGGAACTTCAATATGAATCTGATTAAGGGTTGATAGCGACTGCCATCTCTGAATTGATCGATCAATAGCCGACAGCTATATGTAATAGAATCACAGCCATTACCAGTGAATGTTTTTCAATTTTTATGTGTGTTACCTTGTTTTGTTTTTGTTGTTTGTATTGTGTACATTTGCTTTAGGGCCCCTGGGAAGATTAGGCTGGACCTAACAGGGTCACCCTTTTTCTTTTTTGAAATAAAAGTCGTTATTATTATTATATTATTAATACGTCAGTATGTAGAAAACCAAACACAAACGGTCAAACACTGTAACGAGCATCTGCCATTCATTCTGTGTCTGTTAAATCCATAAACAGAAGACAACGTTGTCCGTCAATACTCTTGGAATAAAAGTTGGATGCAATAGCAGACAGAAATACAGCAAGACCTGACATCAGCATATTGAAGATGAGGAATTGTGAAATCAGAGGAATTTCTTCTGAAGTGACTGGCATGATATCCGCCACAAGAAGATTGAATACATATGTAGCTAAAAGGAGAGAGACGCTGAGTCCACTTTTTTCTCCTGTGCTTGCTGGAAGTATGAACACTATAGTTGTCAGGATAGACAGAACAATGCAGGGTAGGACGATGTTGATGATGTAGTAAGTTGGCTTTCTCTTCAATTGAATATAAAATATAAGTTTTACGTAACTTCCGGCTAAGTAGTAGGTTGTAATGGTCTCAGCTGGTGCACTCAGGACATCCCATCCAGAATTTTCCGAGAAATCTTGTGGATCGATCACAGAGTCACCATAATCCCTTGGTAGTTTTAAAGCGACCTATATTATATAAATGACATACTAGATTTTATAACTCATGCTCTCTAATTTATATGTCCTCTTTTGAACAGGTAAATGACGCTGACAAAATATGATGCAATATCATGTATGTACTAATCGATTGCGTGGTATTACTGTAAAATAGTCCAACTTGTCATGACAAAACCGCCATCAGCCGTTTGTAACATGCTGTAAGAAATCTTTGAATTGTGATGTCACGGCTCTTTTCGAAGAAGCTTGCCCAAGCTATTAGACGGACTATCAAGATCAGTGAGCCTGATCACAAGGTTTCATGTTGAGATAGAGACCAAAATGAGAACACACAAACATCACTTACAAACTCTTTATTTAGTTAAATGATATAAACAGTAACGACATGCATACTACTGCAATTACAATAGGCACGAGGTATACTTTCTTGAAGTTCAAACAAAATCCATGGTCAGCAGCCAACTGAACTGTTTTTTTTAAATTCAGTTATTGTTTATATCAGTAACTAAATAAAGAGTCCACACTGTATATGTGATGTTTTTCTGTTAACTGTCTTGTGTCTATCTTAACGTGAAACCTTGTGATCACGCTCACTGATCTTGACAATTCGTTTAACAGCATGGCCAAGCTTCTCCGAAAATAACCTTATTTACGGTAGATTTAAATTTGTTAATAAATGGCTGTTTTGTACTTGCGTAGTAGCTAATTGTCAACAATGCTATCACCATTATGATAGCTCGTATTTTTCAAAACGTGTTGATATACAAGAACTCTTTCAACCTAAAGGTATAATATTGACCACCTTACCTGACTGTCGGGATATGACCAGGAAATAAATGCTATTGGACAGTTTTGAATATCCATCGGGAAATTAATTATGCACATTTCACAAACTGTCATCATTATCTTCAAAGCTAGATATTGTATTGTACCATCATGCATCAAGATATTTCTTTCACCATTTTGATAAAGTCGTCCTGTTGAATCTCGATCAGCACTGAAGAGGAAAACACAGTATATTAATTAGTAAAGATAAATTTCAATTAGGTGGTTAAACCGAGGCAATAGGAATATAATTTTAGACAAAATGTAGCAAGAAACTGTACTCGTTCAATATTGCTATCTTAAAGTGTAGCATCTCCAGATTCGTATTGGGTTCTGCATGGTTGTATCAAACAGAAAAGCTGAACGGTATTGTGAATTTGCTGTACTAAGCTACAGATGTTTTATCTTCGATACAACTATAGCACATATCTGCTTTTATGTCCATGACCCATAATATAGAAATCACACTGTGTTGAAATTGATGTCGTCAGGTCATGACTCACGACATGTTCATTGATAGATGTCAGTTGGGTAATCATCATTGTCATGTTTTGACATCAATATCAATTCAAAATGCATTTTTATGTTAGTTATTAATTTGGTAACTAATGTGCAAAACAGAATTATTTTAAACAGACGACGTGAGCAGTAATTTAAACATGTACGCATGTGTATTAACCAATTTGTATATTTATGACATATTAGATACGACACTGTCCCTGTGTCTTTATATGTTATTTAAACGACTGGTAATAAATTTGACACAAGACTATCTTGTCATGACAGGGCAGTGTTTAGTTTCATCCAAATTGACGGTTATCACTAACTAAATTTGAATATCTATACCGTAATTTATATGCAGATAAACCAGTCATGTGTTTAGATTTTTGTTTCACGACACACAATACGAGAGTTTTGTACCCATGACATTTGCAAATATTGACGTTCTTAGAGATTGCCAATTTATCTTATAATAATATCTGGGTCACCCTCTGTACAGTATGACAATCTGGCTTGGATAAATAGATCAATTATGCTGTCCTTATAACAGCTTTGAATAAATAGAACTGCTAGGACGGAATAAAGGTGATGAGTTAAGACTGATAGGACCAATGTTTCCCTTCTAACGCTAAACTTTTTAACATAAAATTTGAGAAAATTAAGATGAATCAAAACATTAATGGAGATCCCCCTCTACGGACAAAATGATGAAAACCAAATATAACTATATGCATAGGGCGTATTTAATTTAGGTTCAATTAACAAGCTTGGGTTTATCTGATCTGAAGGTGGGTATACTATTATTATTTTTCGTATCATTATTATAGTACACTGTAGTACTGTTAATGTTGTTATTATTATGCAATAATTTAAAAAAAGAAAAGAAATTTGCTTTGTAATGAGGATATTAGGCATTAAATAGACAGATAAATCAGTAAATAAAAAAAAGTAAATAAATAATTAAAACAAATTAACAAACAATAATATTAGATAGGTAGGTAGGTAGGTAGGTAGGTAGGTAGGTAGATAACTCACTAGAAAAACTAGTGCTATATTTTGTAATTCACCTGTAACACTAAATGTTTGTATGGCTATAGTGAGTTGTTTAAGTTTTAGACCTACATATCTCTATCATTAATTCATAGATTAAGTTGACGTGTATTGCCTACAAAAACAGCGTAATCAACTACAAAAGCACAAAGTCTACCCTAAGAAATAATTGAACATCTCGACTATTACGACCTCTTGTAACGAGATAGCACATATGGAGCCGACTTGCCAAACAGTGCAGTTGTTTTCATAATGGGTTCTTATCAACTGATTATTCATTAAAATCACATTTGCATCTATTCCTTACAGAGTGGTGATAACATTGCTGTTGTCAGATCATTATAGTACCCGTTACAGAAGTGTCATGGACGCTAATTACCTACATTGATCTCTACCTAATTCTTAACCATTTCTGCAATTTCTGCATGTTTTTTTCTATGAACGACGGGAACAAATTTCGTACTAGATTCTGTGTTGATGTACTGAAATAAAGTAATCTAATTTCATGTCAGGAATAATAATGGAGATAATAAACGTCGATCGAACAATTTGGACATCTTTTGAAGATTGGAAATGCTGTCCAAGAACGATCGGTAGCGTTTTCAGAGTAATTAAACTCTTTAGTCTCACATTTTGTAATATCATGATGATATTATATATATATATATATATATATATATATATATATATATATATATATATATATATATATATATATATATATATATATATATATATAGGAAGTCAGTGGTAAGATTTGTCCGTAGTACAGTGCTCGATACGTCTGCACGCAGAGCGGAGTATATGTTGAGGGTAGAAGAAAATCAAGTCGGGTTTTTCGTCTCTACAAGCCTGTTTCACGAAACAGGCTTGTAGAGACGAAAAACCCGACTTGATTTTCTTCTACCCTCAACACACACACACACACACATATATATATATATATATATATATATATATATATATATATATATATATATATATATATATATATATATATATATATATATATGAATAGCGCCAATGGCGTTGTAGCACGATTATATAGTTTATGTGTCGGTTTTTATCTTCAAAATGTTTGTCACCTTACCTAACCATTCCTGTTGTTATCTTTCTAATATAAATAATCATTGCACTGTTGCTATTTGCATAGTCAATTGCAGTCAGGCATATATATGTTTATTTTATTAATGTTTATTCATGTGCCTATCAATTCCTGTTGTTATCATTGTCATAAACTGTTGTTGGGGTGTTCTAATAGGCATGGTGTTGTTACTCGGCATATGTGCATTCACGTTTTGCATGTTTATCAGCTTGTCTATCAATCTGTGTTGTCATGTTTGCAATGTACACCATCATTTGGCAGTTACTATGTCCGTGGTTGCTGGACAATCATGTTATGAGTTGTTGGATGTTTAGCGACTTGCCTACCTATCTTTGCTATATACACCATCATTTGACTGTTGCTATGGGAATGATCTTGTTGTCAGTCATATTTGCATAATTGTTTTGACGTTTATTCACTTGCCTACCAAATTATTTGTTATCTTCGCAAAATGTATGGCTTGTCTTGAACAAGATTTGCCAACAACAACAACAACAACAACAACAACATTAACAACAACAACAACAACAACAACAACAACAACAACAACAACAACAAGCATTGCCTATCAAATTTCAGTACCATGCACCTAGTAGTTTTCGAAAATTAAGGTTTCAACCAAAATTGTTAGACCTAATTTACATATCACTGACTAGATCATCATGTGCTAAACAATGTTTCATCTACATTCCCATAGAAACCTCCCAACCATTATGTTTAGTATTCTTGGAATTACAGATGTTTGACCAAAAGGACACATTTTAGACCCAATTTCCATATCACTGATGAAATCATCATGTCATGGACAATTCTTCATTTACTGATCCCTTAGAACTTCCTGCTGAATTTAAGGTCACCCTCCCCAGTTATTTTAAGAGTGAAAGTTATTATTGTTTGTCTTTGTTTTGGTCTGGGTTTTTTTAAACCCAAAATGATATTTTGCCCCAGAGGCAAAGCACTCACCTGTGCTGCATTCATTTCCATTTCAACAATTTACCAATTAGAGACCTAAATGATATCCCCTCTAAATACCAAGTCAATCGGTCTGGTGTTTTCTTACTTTAAATCGTTCACACACGCATCCACACAGACAAAGAGAGAGAGAGAAAGAGAGAGAGAGAGAGAGAGAGAGAGAGAGAGAGAGAGAGAGAGAGAGAGAGACTTTGCCATGCCTATAGTAATACCGAACCTCAGTCGAATTATGCTAAAAAGCGATAATAACAAATCACCATGTATGTCAATAGTGAAATACATGTTAATCCCTTATAATGTTCAATATAAAATGTCTCAGATATGGTAATTAATAATGACGTCATTGCGCTGATGCACAAAACGTTACCTTCAGTACCTTCAGTACAGAGCCTGCATAATTTGTGTACATCCTCTTTGGTTAGTAATTCCGTGGAATATTGGCAACGGTAAGAGAATAGACATTATGGCAAATCAAGTTTTTTTAGTGGTGATAATGTTGTTCTGCACAAGAGGTAAGTACATGAAGTTAAACATTTTGTTAGAATTTGTAATATTGTCAAAATCTAGCAGTGGGATTAGCGGGGTAAACGGCAATTCTGGTAATACATTTTGGCGGGAATGTAGCTTCACATCGTCAAGGATGACGATGCTCTCCAGACAGTCAGTAATGCTACAGCACGTTACTGCCGTTTCTTTCCTGTCGTGAGACTTCCTGCGGTTCTGTTAACACCAGCTGTTTGTTCATCTTCCCAAGTACTACATTATGCTAAAAGTTTATCCATATTTTTTATGTAAGGATCATATGGAATAAGATCAAGGTGGACAACCTTCTTGAAATTCGTATGGCATTTTCTAGAGCAAGACTAATATGAATGATTGTGTGATATTTGAACTTAACACGTTATAATATCACGTAAATTGAAAATGACTGTAGCATATATGTCTAGTAACTATGGTATAGCTTCAAAATATATTATCGTAGAAGGTAGAATAGAGATCAGGAATCGTGAAAATATAATAGCAATATCCTAATTTATGATTCTGGATATTTTGAATGTGAAAAATCACGTAATATAACTGAATGATTTATATTATACATGCAAGAAATAGACACTCACTCCAGTCTTGCAATATAATCAGGTTGACTACTTTCAATGGGTGAAGATGTGTATAGCATTATTGTGTATGATTGTGCACGAATTTGTGTGTGTGTGTGGGGGGGGGGGGGGGTTGTGCGTGCACGTGAGCACGCTTTTAATATCAAACACAAGCATAGTTAAACAATAACAAAAAGTAGTATACGTATGTCCTCTATATTGAAGTTTTTTGAGAGTTTTCCATAATAGCGATGACCAAATTATGGCAGCTCTATCCTGTCCTGAATGGACATAAATTGAATTCCTCACACATACTTTAACATGTCGGACAATACAATCAAAACAACTTGTCATAACAGAAGCAGGGTCTCTGTTTGAATAAATGCGAGAATTGAAAGATCAAAGCTGAATATAATGAGGTAGGAAAAATACTCATTAAATATACCGTAGATTCTATTATATGAAATTATAAACTGACGGCTACATATTTACGGAGTCTTATCTCATAACGTAATTGCACACTATAATACAAAAAAACATATGCCTATTTTGTTGAACGTACTATTTGGTGATTTTGCTACTATACAGTTAATGGCGTAATTCTACAGGTTATATTATTTTATTTTCACTATCATAAATCAGATAGAAAGGTTATTGGTAACAAGCTTTTTCTCATGTTAGAACATTTCAGACCTCCTTATGCTCTCGGCCATATACTAAATTATTATGTAAAACTTGAATATTGTGAAATACCTTTAATTGCTGTGCCCCTTTGACGTTTATTCTTTCTCACATATTTGTTATTGAAGTTGTAATAAAATGCCGATATTATTTCCCTATAGAAAGACTCACTGTCATTCTAAAACGTTAAACATTTAAGCAATAGACCATGCCACCCCTGGGGATTGTATACCCCAAGGTTGACAACATATACGCATGCGCATCTATCAAGAGCATATAATGGACATATCAAAAGAAAGTGATATTCATCTTCTACAATAGTTACATTTTGATGAGTACAGAAAGGACAGTTACGATCGTCTAGAAACACATTTTCATGTCTTCCAGTTTCAATTCTAAGTTTGTGACTTGAGCATCGAAATCGAGCCAGAGCCTGTTTAATGGCAAAAACTGAAATACACGTCAGATACTTTTCAGGTTCAAGTTCTGATTTGAATTCACTGTATGCACGAAGTCTGGCTGAATCATTGATTGCGGTAGACCATTCCTGTAAACAGCAGTCTCTTAATCTTTGAGAAAATATTTTTTTTTTAAACTTCTTGGTCACCAACCTGCTGCTCAAACCAAACAATGCCAAATCCATATCTCATCAACAAACGCTTAATATGTGTAGCCCAAGTTTTTCTACCTGCTTGATCAAGTCTTTTCAGCATTAATTAAATAACCCGCTTTGGGATACCTATCACTTTCCATACCAATCAGCTTTACCCAATAGTTGATACAGCGTTTAAAATATACAAAACAAAGAGGAAATCTGCCACATTCTCCAAGTAGAGCCTCTGAATTAACATTACTGTTTACACCAAGCAGAAAACGGCAAAACCTGTACTGTATTCTTTCGACCTGTTCAGCATATTCAAATCCCCAAATTTCACTACCATAGCAAACTATTGGTACAACAATTGCATCGAATAGTTTAAAAGAATGTTTGAGTGATATACCTAACTTCCTGATAACAGTTTGAATTTGAAATAGTGCTTTGTTCCTTCTCACAAGTAAGTTCTTTTTGCCGGTGACCAAGACAATCGTGAAGAAATTAATAAGCCTAGATAGTTGTAATATGACACGGCATTTATCTCATGTCCTCTATAAAACCATTTCTCAGACCGTCTTAATGGACCACCATTACGAAAGACAATTATCTTTGTCGTGTCCAAATATATTTCCATTGCCCAATGTTTACAAAAGTTATCTAGTTTATTCACTTTACGTTGTAACCAGATTGGCAAATCTGCCGCGTCTGCAACGTCATCAGCATACATTAAGACACCGACAGAAGGAGAATCTTCGCTTACGAAAATATCACCTGCTGCATTGTCATTCATATAATTCCCCAACTCATTAATAAACAAAGAAAATAAAAGAGGACTTAACATGCATCCCTGTCTCTTTCCAATCTTACAATGAAAGTACTCTGTAATTCCATCATTACAACGAACACAAGACTGAAGATTACTATACATTGAACGTAAAACAGCTCGAACCCTACTATGTAATCCATAAGTTATGAGTCTATGCCAAAGGTAAACATGATTCACTCGATCAAATGCTTTGGAGAAGTCAATGAATATGCAATACATGCGACCTCCTCTCTGTGAAAGATATTTACAAGTCAAAGATTGCAAAGTAAATAAATTGTCTATGGTTGAATACCCTTTCCTAAAACTTGCCTGGGATTCAACTATAATAGACTGTTCTTTTGCCCAATTAACAAGACGACCATTTATAATCTTTGTGAAGATTTTGCTAGTGATTGATAGGAGAGAAATCCCTCAGTAATTGTTTACATCTGTTCTACATCCTTTTTTTAAACAAAGGACAAATAATACCCTTACCCAAGTCGCTCGGAAATTTATAATTACTTAAAATATAATAAAATAAGAGCTGCAATCGAGTAGAAAGTGTGTGCAAACCCTTTTTGAAGAGTTCACAGATAAAACCATCAGGCCCTGGAGCTTTATTGTTTGGAAAACTGTTAATGACTTCATAAATTTCATCAAGAGTTATATTTGCATTGACACCTGTGGGTATGTTGTTACGACATTCGTCACATGAAATATCGTGACCATGTCAACATGAGAATTAGCATCAGTGGGATTCAATAATGTTTTGAAATAATTAAACCACTCGGATGGCTGTATATTGCATTTTTGGTTTACGTTATATTCCCCCTGATACTTTTAATTATATTCCAGAAGTGGGAGGAGTTGTTGCAGCTTTGCATTAAAATATTCTTTTGTTTATCCTTATAACATTTAACTTTATCACGACAAAGTCGGGTAAAGTTATTCCTAGACAATTTATACTCCATTAGAGCATTGCCATTATTTGAAGAACGAAGCTTTTTAAGCTTGTTGAATTTTTCTTTTCGAACATTTTCACACTCCATATCCCACCATGCTTTATTTACTCTGTTGTGATTTCTGCGGCCATAGGTACTTTGCATACTCTGTGCAGCTCGTCCAATGACATCATTTAACAAACTAACACAGTTAACCGTTGATCATGAACTGGTCAAACCAAAGGCAACACTATCTCCGGGGATTGGATGAAATTATTGTACCTGTATATTGAAATTTCAAATAAAACATTTAAAGAATGTGAAGTTCACAAAGGATCAAGCACTTAATATATCTATGTTCCCTTCTGTATACGATACCTCAACATCTACTGTATAAACTCTAATAACATTTGCTGCACATGACAATGTGTGATTTTGCACTTTTTATGCTAATGGCAAGAAGCGATTAGGTATTAGTATCCATTTTCAATGATTAGACAATATGAATATCTTACGAATGCACGCTTCGAATTCCATGTAATACAGTACACTATTTGCAAGTTTAGGTTGTTATTTTACTTGATAGATAACAACACTTTTACTGCTGAACACAGCATGATTGTTATTGAGGAAAGTTTCATTGATAGATAACAACACTTTTACTGCTGAACACAGCATGACGCAATTAAGGCAGTTCAATAAGATGATTGAACGTAAACAAACATCTCTCTTCAACCAATCACAATCCAAACTCTATATTATCACAACTAAAAATACAATCATATTCATTATATAATCTATTCTTGTACAAGTCTTTGTGCTGGGAATCGATATCTGTTACGTTCATTTGTATGTTACTTTTCGATATGATTGTCTGTGTGAATAGTAGGAGGGCTATCTCTACGTAGATCCAAAGGCTTTCGATTACGGTTCTTTTCAGTGTAGTTATTTGCTTTTTTTCTCATACGATAACAGAACGCGCAGGTATCATGAAATTGAAAAGGCTTAAATGTGCATTTGTTGCCAGCTGTAGGAGATAGACGGAGAATGAACTGAAGGTTCCTGTTCTTAGCAGTTGAGGATGACTATGTGACTTCTCGTTATGATCGATTTCGTTGATGTCGTCAACGTTGTCTCCCCAATGTAATTCACAAGCATCATCGCATCTCATTATTGCAGCATTGAAAGCTTTTATCACACACGCCATTTGTAGTTTTGCGTTTTCCCAAACATAAAGTATAATATGGATAAATGATGGTCTCATTCATATTTCACTACTGGTAATATTGTCGTGTATGAATTAGACAAAGACTCCAGAAAAGAAGGATATTTTCAAAAACGTTGGGTCCTGGAGTTTTATCTCATGATTTATATCATATAAATTGTTGCCAAGCAACTCTAAATTGAAACTCTGCTTCACATATATTGTTCTTTACGTGCTACACCATTCATATTCAATGTCAATGATCAGTTTGCACAATAACTTTGGATGTGTTTTTATAGAGTCACCATTTAGGTGTCAACATCAATATTATCCGAGATAAGCTGCCTCACAACCTACATGTATAAGGTCCATCTAATGTACACCTGGAGTTTTGCATATAGACACTATTAAAATGAAGACACCCGTGCTGTGCTTGTTGATATAACCATTATGTTAAAAATTGATAAGTAGTACATTAGTGGTGGGAGCTATGTCTTCGAAAGAAGAAGTCTTGTTACGTTTGATGTGAATTTATAACGTTGTGAACTGTGTATGTGTACTCTTTCAGATGTTCTCACCAGCGAAACAGAAGAACGTCTGTACAAGGCTCTTTTTACAAACTATTCAAAGAATATTCGACCAGGAATCAATGCATCAGAACCAGTAGAAATAGACTTTTGGCTGTTCATCCGTCGAATAATAGACGTGGTATGTGTATTAGTTAAATAAATAATCACTTAATGCTTGTTTTTGTGTTTGTTTCATTTTCTTTTGTACCTTTGATGATTTATTTTATTTATTTATTTATTTATTTATTTGTTTGCTTGTTTCCTTGCTTGCTTGCTTGCTTGCTCCTTTGCATGATTGATTGCCTGCTTGCTTGTTCATTGATTTTTTGATTGATTTTTGATTGATTGATTGATTGATCGATCGATCGATCGGTTGATTGATTGATTGACTGACTGATTGATTGATTGATTGATTGATTGATTGATTGATTGATTGATTTATTGATTGATTTATTGATTGATTTATTGATTGATTGATTGATATAAAACATGTATTACAAATGTTTTGCAAAGAGATATATATATTTGATATTGTTTTAAATAACTGGTTGCAATCATTGATCGTGATAAAATATCTCTTGAGTTTGATCATGTCCTAAGCAATTAATAGCTCCTTTATGTCAAGAATGTGAAAGGAACTATTGTTTACAATAAATAGCATCAGTGAAGCTGAAATGCGCATGCTTGGCCCATATTTGATCTTGTTGATTAGAACAGTTGTAATAGTTGTTTGCTAGTTGTTAACTAACCTATTCATTGATGCGTTTTTAAATATGTTTTTAAAAGGTTCTGCTTTCCAAAATCTGTCCAGGCTTCATAGTGTAGACAGTACAGTGTATAGACCTTATTGTTCAACTGTTATCAATTTTGCTAAGCGTAATAGTGTTTCTTATAAGTGTTATTGTCTTTTTGTTACCTTTTAGGACGTTAGAGAACAAAAGATTGAGGTTCAAGCATCTGTATTTCAGGTAATCAACGCATTAACGTCTGATTATGTAGATGTCTGATACTTAGGCCATTTTCTGTTTTTACATCGACACAATGTACACAATCATTAGTTTCGGTTAATACCCAGACTCTCATCGCTTGGGGTTCTACTACGAGATCCTTTAGACGAGAGTCTGGGGAATCGTAATGATTCAAAATTGTCTAGAGCGGTGCATTCTGGGAATGGAATTGTTCACGTACAACATTACACGCTGAACGATCCTCATTCCGTCGCGATAGGTATAAAGCCACCGATATATCATAATAATAATAATGTTGGTTTTTTATATAGCGCTTTCCCACTCCGTGCTCAAAGCGCTTTACAATTATTACCCCTGGCTCGGATCAGACCTTTAGTCTTCCTCAACTCCCCGGGGAGCATACAATCCATTGCAGCCATTTAAGCGTATAGGATTAAAGCCTTCACATTGCAACCTACATCCTACCAGGTCCCCAGTTGTGGTTCAAATCTTGCCCAAGGAACGATCCTCATTCCGTCGCGATAGGTATAAAGCCACCGATATATCATAATAATAATAATGTTGGTTTTTTATATAGCGCTTTCCCACTCCGTGCTCAAAGCGCTTTACAATTATTACCCCTGGCTCGGATCAGACCTTTAGTCTTCCTCAACTCCCCGGGGAGCATACAATCCATTGCAGCCATTTAAGCGTATAGGATTAAAGCCTTCACATTGCAACCTACATCCTACCAGGTCCCCAGTTGTGGTTCAAATCTTGCCCAAGGACTTTAGCCACTCAGAAACAAACAGCAGGCAGCGACGGGGCTCGAACCTGCAACCTGTAGATTCCAAGCCGGCCATGCTAGCCATTCACCCATCATGACTCCACAATTCATATCATAATATCATAATTACTATGCGAAGAACGGACCTTGTAAGCCCATTCATTATTCATCATTCTTCATGAAGAAAGTTCTGCATGACTGCAGACGACTTTAATTAGAAATCCCCAGACTCTTGTTTGAGAGGTCTCTTAGTAGAGCCCCAATCAGTGGGAGTATGGGTAACCGAGACTAACATGATCATATAATAAACCTATGAAGGATGGCAGCCGTATTGGCTGTTCATGATACAAACACTTTATGGATCTTCTCCAAGCCATGATACGAATTCGAAAGTAGGCTCACTACATAATTATGAAAAGCATTTAAAGATTACTACTATGTATTTGAAGGAGTAAATAGACAAGAGTTGATTTAGAAGTAGGTTTAGTACTTGTCAACCTAAGGCGAGATATTCTGATTCACGGAAAATAGTACAGAATAGTACAGAATAATACAGGTCGTATAGGTCTGATGACCTACTGAGGATTGATGCGTGTATTGTAATAATGCCGCGCAGATTACAACTTCAGTCCCAAAAAGGTTTTATTTGGCATATGTTTATAAAACAATAATAAACTTTCAGGATTGGAATGACAATCGCCTGCAGTGGAACCCGGAAGAGTATGACGACTTGACCTCTCTTGTCATTGAGATGGACGATGTCTGGAGACCTGATACGGTGTTGGATAACAAGTAGGATTTGTTAAATATGTAACATTCATGCATATATTTGTTTGTATATGATGGAAAAAAACAATACAATAAGGGGAAGAGAAAGCAAACGCTAGCCCATTGTTCCAAATTTTAATATCAGACACTCATTTGAATATTATAAACTGTCTCAAGTTTTGTTGTTGTTCAAAATACACAAATTATTTCAGGAACTGTTATACATAATCCAAGCACCTTTTGTTTCGGTTTAACCGCGGCCATCTGATGGAAGTACATAAATATTGATCTTCACCGACTGATGTACTCCTGGACCATTTTGTTTTCCAGTGCTGATCGAGATTCAAATGGACGACTTTATCAAAATGGCGAAAGAAATATCTTGATGCATGATGGAAGAGTACAAGCTGTAGCATACAATCACGTGCTGATGACAGTTTGTACAATGGATATCACTTATTTTCCTATGGATATTCAAAACTGTCCAATAGAATTTACTTCCAGGTCATATCCCGACAGTCAGGTAAGGCTGTAAATGTTACCTTGTTTAGAATTTGGGGGAAGGACTGTCCATACGTTTACTTTTAAACCTATACTAACTGCAACCGAACCTATGTTTCATCTAGCAATCAAAGATGTATTCGCTAGAAATATTCAAGTACTTGTAAAATGACATTCCACTTGTTTATTAGTGGTCAGTTTTAGCCATAGGTAGTGTAATGACAGGTTTAAATCTTAAGCGAAAGCTTAAGTTTGGTTATGAGTCCATCATTATGTTAGTTTGACTTGTCTCCTTACCTTTATATGACCGCGCGTATTTAATATTCAATATCGAGGCCATGCACTTCATATACTTCAGTCATACCAATTTCTATGTATGATTTGATAATCCAAACTATTCTTGTCATTGGAGAGACTGATTTTAGGGTCTGTACCGTAAACTTCAAATTCATTACGTTTTCTTACAGTTATGTATTACCTAGATGATGTAATACACTACCAAGTTATTGAGAGTAGGTCAATCTCTAATAAAACACATAACCATAAACAGTCGATTCCATATGAAAATTAGATACAAATAGATTTTTTTCAAATTTGCCATACCTTTTATGGAAATGGTTGACTTCTACTTATATTCTCATGTCATATTATGACCCAATGATCTTAAAACATGTCATATTGACTAAAGGTAGGATTGTCATGAATTAGGGTTCCACAGTCTTATGGTAAGGTCTAAAAAATGTTTGGTTCCGCTTACCCGATCCTAATCTTGTTTTTACGTATTCGGGAAAACATAATAAAATCGCGAAAACTGTGAAGTTTTGCAAGAAATAATGGGTGCGGAAACTGATACCAACGTAAAAAGACAGTATAAAACTGTTCTTCCAATCTGTAATGGCTGTACATCTGATGAGAAGAAACCAATAACACAGAGACTAAATGAAAAAAAATATATATGATAATTATATAAAAACAAAATAAAAAATCTACCTACCCCACCTATTCTAAAATTGAGCGTAATCGGAACCACACATTTTTCTAATGTTGCACTGTCACCCAGTACATGTACTTATACCATAATGTTCTTCGCGTCCTTTACTTTGCAACAGTGTTTATATCAAATACCATACTCATAATTCTTATCAATTTGTTACATCAGGTTACTCTGAAACTGTTCTCCGTTGACACTGCACTCTCTTATCACAATCCTGGATGGGAAGTGAGGAGTTCACCGACTGAGACCAATACAGATCATTACGTAAAGGGAAGATACACAACTCTTACATTTCATATTCAACTGAAGAGAAAGTCAACTTACTACATCATCAATATTGTCATACCGTGCATCGTTATATCTACCCTAACAACTGTAGTTTTCATACTTCCGGCCAACACAGGAGAGAAAAGTTCACTCAGCGTCTCCCTTCTCCTTGCTACATATGTATTCCATCTTCTTGTGGCGGACATCATGCCAAAGACTTCAGAAGAAATTCCTCTGATTCTACAATTCCTCTTCTTCAATATGCTGATGTCAGGATTCGCCGTATGTCTGTCTGCGATTGCGTCCAACCTTTATTCCAAGAGTACTGATGGACAACGTGTTCCTTTTGTGGTGCGGAAGATCATGCTAAATCCATATTGTCTGAAAGTATTTCACCCAAAACAACACATTCCTGATACGGTGAAGGTCGCTCCTGCTGATCAAGCTGTCAAAAATGGCGAGCACCAGGTTGAAATCAATGGTATTCACTCTCAAGAACTCTTCTTGGAAAACAATACACAGCCTGCACACCCAGTAATGGTAAGCTGCCATTTACAAACGACCAACTGTGTCCCTCTCTTTAAAGAGAAAGAGATACTCACTTAAGTTAACAGCTATACCCCCAAAATATTTAACCTGTTATAACTTTAAACCACGATTTCCATATAATATACATGTCTGATAATCCATCGCTATAATATCATACTTTTGTATAATTTAATAATAATATTCGCTATCCAAGTGGACACACTAGTGCTATGTTTACTGTCATGTGACTAACGCTTTTTAAATTGAAGTTAGACAATTGCATCACGGCCCCAAAGTGGCAGCTAGAATTCATTAAGTTACAACACAACTTATGCTTTTCACTTAAAGAAATAAGAACGAAGAAAATAGCAGCAACAACAACAGCAATAGTAGTTGTAAGAACATATCTGATAATACAGACCAGGGACAAATTCCTGATGAATTAAGTTTAAGGATTAAATGAAGCCTGCACTTGGTAATATCGGAGTAGGTACTCGTATAGAGTCTCAGTTTTTTGTGGTTTTAGAGTTAATAAGTGTCTGTAATATTTTTAAAAAAATGCATAATTTTGATAATTGACCCTGAAGATCGATCAAAGGTCAAAGTCTTGCAAAATCTTGCATTTAGTAATAGGTGGGCACGCACTTCAAGTGTTATGTAATATAGTTATGTGGTGAATATTGATATTGGACCACTAACTTGGCCACGTTTGGTCATATTGTCATTTGTATGTTGTAATATTAACTTTTGACTTGTCCACACGCCCCATAGAACATGTCACCTTTGTTCCAGAGTTGAATGAAATTGGATGGTTACGGCAGAGATATAGATGTGTACGGACGGTCGACCGCACAGACAGAGCGCACTGTAATACAATTTTTTCTTCTTCTATTTATGAATTTAACAGGCTCAGAATGAATGGCAGATGGTTGTTACTGTGTTTGACCGCATGTGTTTGGTCTTCTACGTCTTGGCTTACTCACTGGTAATGTTGATCATTCTACCCCGTGTAGTTGCCGGTTATTGATTGACCAGAGATCCGATCTGCTATGGCAATTGCTATCAACCTGTCGGTAGCGTCATGTTGAAGTTCCAATGAAGATCTATTATCAACATCAATGTCTTCTTAGCATTGCAGTGATGACTGATATCCCAAATCAAACTTTCAACCCAAGCTTTGATATTCGTTGTAGTCAGTTATTGGTGATAACATATACGGTATTGGCAAGGAACTTACTAATTCTATATATTCACATATTGATTCAAATATGATATATCAATTAAGGAAAATGTTATATTAGATGCTGTGAGTGATCGCTAGTATTTAGGATTTACTGTTATTAAACTCTTATGCATTTCCTCTGGAACGCACTTTCATCGTTGAACCATACAGAGAGCACAGAGCTCGAGAGGAAACAAGAGGCAGTTTCTTGTCACTTATATGTCACTTCATGTGACATATAAAAACTTTGCTTTCACTTCACCTTTCTTTCTTTATATACAACTATCACATTTTCGGTTACCTATTCATGTCCAATATGCATGTCGCGATGAGCCAATTATGTTAATTCCTAAAGTATGCAAATCAAACTGATTATATATTCAATTACTAAATTACAGCAAATTCATCGCGATCGATTGATTGATTTAGACACTTTTATATTATTTCATATTTGTTATATATTACTGTAACTCAGAATAGACTATTATATATATATATATATTTGGACATTTGAACAGTATCAGCAAACAAAGACACTGAACTCCTAGTAACTGCACATACAGTTTGTACACACCTTATATTTATATGTTGAGATGTAACTTCAAGTAGCGTTTTTCCTTCCTTCATACGATTAAATACTCACTTCAGTATAACCCCAGCGTTGTTGTGTAAAGGATGGTTCTAACTGTGGAGTGATGTCTTAATGTGCGTGACCACAATGCAATTCCAAAAGTATTAAGTGTTTGATTTCAAAGATGAAATTTTCAGCAACCGGATAATAATACCCTATTGTTAAAAATCGTTTATGATACAAATTATCATTTAATTATGCAAGTTGCACCAATCGTGTCTATCAGACAAACGCATAATTGAGTTATAACTAGTCAGTAATTTCAACAAACTCTGATGACATCCACAGCTACCATTAGTTACTACATACGTACAGGTAAGTCGGCTCAGACAAAGCCAGTTTACAAGTGGGACGTACTTTTAATGTCTTAAGGTAAGAGCACGCTTCAAATAGACCAAAGAATGGGTGAGAAGGGGGAAAATAAGACAACACAACAGCAGCATTCAAAAGTTCGAAAGTGAAATGATAACAATTCTTATTTGATGCCTATAGAAAGTGTGATAATTACATGTAATTTAGCCGCCGTGGATGGGGATTTGTCGTATTTATGACAAATTATCACTCAAGCATTCACTTCAGATACGTCACTCACTATACAGGCGCCTGTACCACTTGTCTTGTCGATCTTTGGGAAACAATAATTGCCGACGACTTTTTTTCGCGGTTTACCCTCTTCCGCGAAATTCGCAAAATTTTATCTTTAGCGAAAATATTACGGTTTACAGTATGGCTAAACCTATGACTACTCCAATGTAACACCCGTCTATGAGGTACACAGATCCCAACTTTTAGAAAATTCTGTAAACTGTGCGTGTTTTTAAGATTCTTATGAACGACAGTTTCAATTATCATCATGTTATGTTGTGTTGTGTTGTTATGCTGTGTTATATGTTATGTTATGTTATGTTATGTTATGTTATGTTGTGTTGTGTGGTGTTTATGTTGTATTATGGTATGGTATGTTATGTTATGTGATGTGATGTGATGTGATGTGATGTGATGTTATGTTATGTTATGTTATGCTATGCTTGGTGTAGACCGTCAAAGTTTACGACTATCGTATGTCTTTTGAACATCCGGGCCATGTTGTTTCTGCTCTGTCTTTGATATCTGTTTATTATCTGTGAAGTCTATTATGTATTTATCAGAGAACCTGGCAATATGACCTGCTCATCTATATTTCATATATGTTATCAGCCTTTTCATTTTGTATTTTTTCTTGGCAATATATCATGCTCATAACCATGCCAACAATGAGTCACATTTGTATTATTATCATTAACTAATAATAAGAAAAGAACCTATAATGGGACTCGTAAAGGTCGCAGTCAAACATAGATTATTAACCTAATTAATTTATAGGAGATCATAAAAAAGCAGCAATTTTATCATTTCATTTTATATTCGATTGACCCTAAACACAAACTGAAAATATTTCCTTGCAATCATATTGATGGGTTTCTACGTTTAAAATTTAACATTACTTCTAGGGGTATTTTTATTTGGTAAGTATACATACTGCTACACAAACACATTTACCCACAGGTGATTCAGTACTGTTCAGGGTGCATGAAATTACAAGTAAGTCATTTTGTTTAACAAAACAGTTTCTAGAAATTGCAGTTTGTGTAACTTTGATGGGATGATCATATCAGGAAATTTCCGGCCACTCACTCACTGACACCTCTCAAGATGAAAATTTACAGGTTACAAGCTTTAAAAATAACCAAGGCCTCGAAATAAAGTCAAGTATTATCTTGTTAATTAAAATGTTATATAAAATGAAATATATTTTTTTAAATTTATTTGCAAGGATGACCTACGGGACGAGTCCCATTGAATTGACAGACTCCATAAAGGAACGATCCAGTATTTTATAATTTAGTAAATTTAACTTTACTGAAATTCCATAAGGTCATTTACAATAAAATAGATCACTTCTCTTGGCTAGTTAATTGTATTACTAGTACTAGCAGCACACTCTCTACTTCTTGATGATCTCATTTACAATCTAATTTGCCCAAAGTAAAGACTGTAGCTAAACATTCTAAAGTCCCACACCCTGATGTCAAATGGGTTCACCCCTGGGCAAAGCACCATGTACTGTTATTAAGAGAAATTCCCAAGAGTATGTTACATTTACATCAAATAAATTATGTCCTTGACATGGTAATGATGTTGTGACGTCATTTGTACATTTTATCGTTCGTTGATTACTGTAGAGAATCATTATTTCTGTGTAAGTCGCTTTGTCGGTGGCTCCTGCTCAAGTGTAATATTACTAAGAGAAACAAACGAAAAGAAGAACAGAAATCATGCGTATGGTTGATCAAATATTTGTGCTGCTGATGATGATACATACATACATACATACATACATACATACATACATACATACATACATACATACAGACAGACAGACAGACAGACAGACAGACATGAGGCCAGATAGATAGATAGATAGATAGATAGATAGATAGATAGATAGATAGATAGATAGATAGATAGATAGATAGATAGACACATACATACATGCATGCTTGCATGCATGCATCCAAAAATAAATGGACGAATACATTTATTAGTAGATAAATAGATGTAGAAGTTAATACAAGCATATGTATGCGTGCATACGTATACACACATACACACATACATACATACATACATACCTACATACATACATACATACATACATACATACCACACATACATACATACATACATACATACATACATACATGTATATACAGTATAATATACAGTATATAACGTATCGTTGAATAATTGTATCAACTCTCTCCTTATCTATTCAACATTTCTTACACGTGAATACAGTAGTATCACAACAAATCAAATATTTGTGAAGTTGTGAAATTATGCACAGCGCGGTCGATTAATGACATATTTAAGACAACAGCCGGTATATATCACCATATTACGTAAGGATTGACACATTAAACAAGGACAGCTTTACAATGTCACTGATCCTATCCAATGGTAAGTTTTATAAATTATTAAACGGAGTTCATCTTTGAAACATATTTACCTACCTTTTCGTGACGAAACACCCTCGAGACATTTTGTGTTGTTTATCGCTGAGAAATTACACCATCTACATTGGAGTTTCGTCAAAATGCATGCTTCATGAAATAGACCATTACACACGTGTCAACAAATATAATTGTATCGCTATGAGAAGTGTAAGATACTAATTTTGGGAAAATTGAATCGAGATTTTAGGAAATCATACAATTATTTGGCTATTTGAAAACGCTCCCTGACACGGAGTTATGAAGTCGTGAATCATCCATACTTAAGTGTATCAACGAATCTTCGAAGAATCGATGGTCTCTTGTGAAATAACGTGACGTCACTATTATTTGACAACTTGGGTTCAATTTGATAATGACAGTGTTGCATTCATCTTGTATGCATGGTCAATAAACAGAACACACCTCGATATATAGGCATTGGTCAGTATGTATAAATGAATAGGCTGAATTTCAGTGCTCCAACTATTTTACGGAATCTAACTGTTTTTAGGGAGAGGCGAAGTCGCTTAAATATTAGTAAATACTCGCCTTTAATTAGGAGCATGAGGTGTTTCAATGAAACTGTACAGAGTAATTCATTGATTGATATTTATAGCAGTGTGTCTTTTTGTTAAGATTTTACTTCTCCAGGTTGTTTTAGATCTCAGACCACTAGTGGTCTGAGTTTAGATGAATGTGTTTTGGCTTTTTGGCAAGTCATGAGTTAATACTATAATGTTATACCCCGTTGTTTTTATTGTAGGTGTTAATTTTTGTCCCGTTTTCCCATACAAGTACAGTTTTATTTTGCGCATGTTATTGTTTTTTTGGTTTTTTTGTACAATTGTATTGTTGGAGCCTTGTCAATGGTTCTAGTCCCGAGGGTCATCCTTGGAAGGAAATAGATTAAATAAATAAATAAATAAATAAATAAGTAAATAAATAAATAAATAAATAAAAAAATAAACAAATTACACATCATTTTTCTACTAACTTTGCCTGAATTTTTAATATTTGCTGTACATCTGTAACCAGAGTAGTGTTACTTTCCAAATTGTTCAATAATTATACATAAAAGACAAACATAAACACGTTGACATTAACATTGTATACACTAGTTATTAATAAAAGGGCCAGCTCAATTTTTCATTTACTTGTACCTGGTATTTTCGCTTCGGCGTATAGTAATAAACGAATAAGTTTCATTATTTAAACTAAACGTAGTATTGGCATTTTTTCTACTAAATTTGCATAATGTCTTTGAAAAGTTATAGTACAATTATGACGAGTGGTGTTAGGTTTCTAATTTTTATTTTGTCCAATTCATCGGAGTGGGTATGTCACTACAAATAAATTAACTGAATATGTGATGTAGCACCGATAGAGCTTACATCGACCAGCCATAACAAGACTCTCGCTACATTTACACCTTTTTTCAAACACAGTAAGGCCTTTAAAATAATGTTTGGTTCCGGTTACCCGACCCCCACCTGGTTTTTCACAGCCGACCCTAAGTATTTGGTACGTATTCCAGCAAAAATCATAAAATCGTGAAAATTGTGATGTCTCGCGAGAAATAGTAAATGCGAAAACTGACATCAACTTACAACGTCCTTCTATGAAATGTAGCTCTAAACCTGTCTCACGCTGTGCTAAAACTACCTACTATCAGCCAGTTTCTCTATTGAGCACAAGTGTAATCTTTCACTCCTTGCTGTTTAATTGTAAAGAAATGTTGACAGGGACAAGGCTGGCTTCAATGTCCACTGCACATATGAAATATGACACACACACATACACCCAGGCAGTAAACTTGAAGCATCTGATGCATACATTAAATACAATTACAAGTGTGTCATGTAATCTGTGTAGTCCACCACCCAGCCTTGTCCTTATCAACAATTTGTTTACAATTAAACACCAGGGAGTGAAAGATTACATTCGTGTTTAATAAGGAAAACTCACTGTTACTTAGTAGGTGGTTTTAGAACAGCTTGAGATGGGCTTCGAGGTACATTCGATCGAATTTCGTTGTAAAAAAGACACTATAAAATTGTTCTTCCAATCTGTAATGGCTGTACATCTGATGTAAAGAAATCAATAACCCAAAGACAATATGGAAAACATCGAAAAACACAACTACATGTACCTGAACTAGAGACTCGCATATGAAATAAAATAAAAAAATCTACCCACCATTCTAAAATTGAGCGTAATCGGAACCACATAATTTTATGTTAAGACTAATCTGAGAATATTTTCCAGCTTCGTAAAATGCGTCTAATAAATTATAGTATTTTACAAACTGAGCCACGAATACCATCAAGATGGCAACACTAAGCTTAATAGATAGCCTCACAAGTCATATTGTGCACAGATTTAGTTATTAATCTGAACGGTTACAATTAATATGTATATTGTATTGATAATATGGCGCTGACAGATGACAAGTTCTCAAATTTTGTTACGTCATAAATAAGTATAATGATCGGCTTTACTGCAGTTGTCAACTTGTAACATATTGTGTAGTGACGTGTGCAGATTACGGGTACATGCAAAAACACAAACGAAATTTGTGACTTTTAAAAATTGTTTTCATTGGGTTGACGACATCCTTCAAAAAAGGACGATGTCGGGTGGTAGTGTGGATGGTTTGTTGCGATGTCTACCTATTGAGTTACGCAACTTTCTGTCTTTGCGACGAGTCCTCGTTGTGTTCTTTGTAGTAAGCGCCATGGTAGGAGCTCTGTTGATGTCAACCTGGTCTGGAGTTGAGGAAGATGTTACACCGCGTGGCGTACAACCAGCAGCGGTGGACATTCCCATGGATGCAACCCCTTTTCCGATGCATATACCTTCGACTCCTTCTGCCACGGAGAATGTTGAGGAAAGCGAGGTAGATATTACCGAAATGGAAATTTTGCCTGATGACGTGGGGGATTTTTCCACTGCTAATATGGAAAGTGCTGTTGAGTATTCAACACCGTCGACCACAGAGGAAACGCTACCAGATGCGAACCCATCCTGGGACGTAAGCTACAATGTAACGGCGTACTATGAAGAAAGGAAGAAAACTTCATGTTATTTGCCCATGAATCCAGTCTATTACTTTTCAAAGATAGATTCGCGCGATCAGTTGGAGAAGAAAGAATGCCTGAAACGCCTCCCACAAGTCGTCATCGCCGGGGTTCGGAAATGTGGCACCGGCACCCTGATGCGTTTCTTGAACTTACACCCGCATGCAGCCGTCACTAATTATGAGATTCACTATTTTGATAATAACTATCGTGACCAACGCAACGATCCTAACTGGTATCGAGACCAGATGCAATATTCCTCTAGTATGCAAATTCCCATTGAGAAAACGCCAACGTATTTCTTCCGTCCGTATGATGCCCCTCAGTTGATTCGGAAGACATTATCGAAAGAAGTCAAAATCATCGTAATGTTATGCGATCCAATCCATCGCGCAGTCTCAGACTACCTAGAATTTGTCGGCAAATACAAAAAGACACAACTCAACAACATTTATTCCAGAAAATATTTGGCGCCAACGTTTGAACAATCCGTTTTCAACGACAAGCACGAAATCCAAGTATACAACGAAATAGTCGATGTTGGTTTGTACGTTAAATATGTACACCGCTGGTATGAATACTTTCCAATGAAACAGCTGCTCTTTCTGGATGGTGACAACTTCAAAGCTGACCCTACAGCAGAACTACGAAAGGTTGAGAATTTCTTAAATATGAAGAATTTTTTCCGCAAGGATCATTTTTATTTTGAAGAAAGCAAAGGATTTTTCTGTGCCAACTACCCCCAGCCTTCATGTATGAATGCATCAAAGGGCAGACCACACCCAGAGGTCGATCCCAAAGTTATAAAGGCGCTGTGTAAATTTTACACCCCTTATGACAAAGCCTTGCAGGATACGCTAAGGCAAAAATTCAAATGGGTAGGGAAATGTTAATATTTTCTCCATGAAAATGAAATCACATGCCCCCCAAAAATGAAATTAGGCCTGAAAAAATTGTGTGGTTCCGATTACGGACAATTTTAGGATAGGTGGGTTAGGTAGATTTTCTATTGATTTTTTTTATTGATTTTTTTTTCATGTGTGAGTGTCTAGTTCAGATAGTTATGTTTTCCATATGGTCTCTGTGCTATTGGTTTCTTCTCCAGATGTGCAGCAATTACAGATTGGAAGAACAATTTATATTGTCTTTTTAAGTTGATGTCAGTTTCCGCATCCACTATTTCTTGCGACACTTCAAACAATTTTCCCGATTTTACTTTTTTTCTCGAATACGTAAAACAAAGTTTAGGTTCGGCAGTGAAAAACTAGGTGTGGGTCGGGTAACCGGAACCAAACCATTTTTCTTTAGGCCTGAAGATATATACTCGGATATGTTGATGCAAACAAAGCGAAACCCAAACGAAACAAAATGTCAACGAAATTAAATGCTTATAGGATATCCCTGAAATTGATGGATCTTACCGGAAGTAATTTACTGAAAGGTCTACCCATCATGCTTTGTTTTCTCCCCAAATGTCTGTTCAAAAGAACCTACATGTACACGTACCTATAATTGATGCTATTGCAAAGTATAGAGTATAAATGTTATATAAGTCAATTGAATTAGACTTAGTCATACATCATAGATTGATCAGAGGTTTAGAAACGTTTTCCCCTTTTCAATAAAGTGTCCTTGATCGTGTGATGTAAGTACTCATAGTATCCGGACTAATTATTTAAAAAAACACATGCTAATTCTGTAACGAATTATTGTTCACAATTGAAGCCACTCCATTGACCTTGTTTAGCGTGTATGGATGACAAAATGTTTATTGGATGTCTAGAAAGCTGTAAATAAAATATGTAATATATATGTTGATTCTTTATGTATGTATGTATGTATGTATGTATGTATGTATGTATGTATGCATGCATGCATGCATGCATGTATGTATGTATGTATGTATGTATGTATGTATGTATGTATGTATGCATGTTTGTTAGTATGTGCACGCGTGCGTGCGTGCATGTGTGTATGTATGTATGTAGTGCAGTTCTGTTCGTCTTACATTTCATATCAAGTTGAAGTTGAAGCAATTTGTCGATGGGGGTTGGTTTTGATACAGGTTCACAAGACAATGGGAGACATCCCCACTGTTAATGGGAAATATTGCTGACTTTACTGAACTTTAATATTTCTAGGACTTTCATATCGCCTTAGTATTGTAAAATAGTGTGTTAAAGACGATCAGGTTATAACTGATAAAGTCTAATACATTATGCAGTGTCCTGTAGGATGTATATCTATGAAAGAACACGTATTTAAATAACAATTGGTTTAGTTTACCGGTAGAATTCATGGCAGGCTGTGACAGATTTATTACATCTGTGACACCTTGTTGACGCAAATGTATTGAGCTAGTTTCGTGATAGCGGGCTCTGCCTGCACGTGAAAAATAAAGGCTGAGTAAATAAAGTAAAAGGTTGTTAATTAACATTTCCCAAATTGTAAGAGGCACCGAAAGTTTACCTAGTACGTATAGGTGGTCCGGGATATGAAACATTTACAGCTCGTGTATTTCCGATTGATAACTACAGTTGTAGAAACAGTATTACCCCCTGTTATGTGTAATCAAAGTGTACATTTACTGGCGGATACATGTCAGAAGCAAATCGTGAAAACTATATACATCAAAACATTAAATAGGGGTAACATTTTCCAAAACGACAGTTTGAAAAAGGTGTAAATAAAGTAAAGTCCTGTTCTTGCGACTTTTCTTTTGAAATATTAAATTACCTGTTGTGGCGAATTGTCGAATCATAATTTACTTGTCAGTTGGGATTTGCATGCACATTTTCATTTAAATAAGCAACTATTGATCATAATACCCCTTCTAACGAGCCATCATCGTTCAAACACTGAAGGGCTATTGTAAAAGGTGGGTAAGTTAACGGACAACAAAACAAAAGTGTGGTAAGTAATAGTATGTTGTGTTTGGAAGATCATGAAAGCGGTTATTTATGAAGGTTGTCTAACACGTGATGGGTGGTGCTGATTCCATTTTACCTGCATGTTTAAAGCTAATTAGGACCAGAAAAGTTATTTTCAAGATTTCTACATCGCGCGAGCTGTCTAAAACGTTATTAAAATTGGCAAATGTGGCATTGAAGAGGTCTTCTGTAGCATGGCATTGTGCAAGGCATTCTGGGAAACACAAATAGTTGGAAGCACACAATATTTTAAGAAAGGGTCAGTCCCCGAGTTAAAGGTAAAGGCGAGCTCTAAAAGTCATAGAAATCGAGCCTGCCGAGAGTTGAAAAGGTATCATTACAAGTAAGTATATGTTTGTAACCTTGATGCCACACCTATCAAAATATAACCGAGCACAACCTCTGATATTAACGATAACACGTGGACAACAAATATTGCATGATGTATACGTTCTCATCGAAAATTCTGCCGCGTAATATTTTTGTTCTGATGGCCAAATATTCTTTTTAATAGCACAATCGTAGTGCTGCCTTTCAACTTGAAATGCAATGTTAACATTTAATCTAATAATTACCAGCCCTTGTCGTGAAAGAAACTTTCAGCAAAGAGTTTCTAGCAATCAAGAGAGTGTATTATATAATTGCCAATGGATACATTATTTTGAAATTCAAAGAGTTGGTACGTCTGTTTACCATTATAAATCATCAAAACTTTCCATGGTCGTCATTCGGAAATGCTGTACAGTTTGCAACTGGCAAAGTGATTCATGATCATTGAATTTCATTTGCATTTGTCGAAACGTACAGGTAGATTACACAGATGCATATTTCTGCAACCAGTTTCGAGTGAGCGATGAATCACGGGAATTGTTCGAGACCCGGAAGAGAACCAACATAGTGTCAAAGGTTACTATGTTATCTACAAACCCATTCATACCATACGATTGCCAACCTAGTAACTACATTAACAGTCTCATAGGCCACATTTAACAAAGTCGTCGTGCAATACGGTCTCAAATCAACTCAAGACGTTGTTTGTTGCAGTGTTGATTCGATAAGCTGAATTGCAGAGGTTGTACGTATCAAACTTTCTTATGTTAAATATCTATGGAGGCGTTCACAAACACATGTGAACAACCAGGTATACATGTTGCAACAATACATGACCACGGACTGTATGAATGAAGACTGTTGTGTTAGCATAGAACCGACTCTTAGTTCGCTTGACATAGATACACCATGGCTGACCCATACAGAGCCCTATTTCTGCATATATCTAAATCATTGATAACGTCAGACATAGTAGATGACCTTCAAAACGCTAAGACCATTGTCAAACATCGAATAGGGGACAATAAGTACCAGAAGATTAAAACTCCCCTTGAATTGCTTCATACACTCGAAGAAGCAGAACTGATACGAGATGATGATGTTGAATACCTTCGTCTTCTTATGGTAGACATCGATCGGGTTGACTTGGCGAACGACGTTGAAGAATACATTAAACGTGATGACGTCAAACTGAGAAAGTCAGCCAGACCATCCCTCCGAGAGGGTCCGTTTGTTGGACGAGACAGAGCACAGAGACAGATACTACGGTCAATTAATAATGAGCAAACTGGTGCAAAAATTGTGTGCATTACTGGGTTTCCAGGAATGGGAAAGACACGACTAGCTAAGGAAGTCTGTCTCGAAATAGGATTGCAACCCCAGAAACCATTCGAGACTTACTTTGTGGAGCTCAGAGGGCTTACATCCATTGAAAGCATATTCTTTGCAATAGTGAACAAGTTGGATGGACTGGTTGCAAAAAGCTATGAACCGAATATTCTTTATGACTATTTACAGCGATATGATAAAGGTATGATTTTAATTTATATCTAAATATTAATTGTGTTATTACTTTTGACGGTTATTTTTTGTTTTGTTTAAATATCGAAAGGTCATAAGCTCAGTATTTCGGGTTTTAAAAAACAAAACAATATGCTATCTCAGTTGAAAGTACACTGACTCGATTGGACTTTGAAAGCATATGTCTCTGTGAATGCAAATCTTATAGTGGACTGACAAAAGTCAGGTGTTAATAGTAATAATAACTGTATTACACAACTGTATCTGCAGTGAATACAGTATGGTAAGTAACAACAACAACAACAACAACAACAACAACAACAACAACAACAACAACAAGAACATTTATAACAACAGCAACAACAACAACAACAATGTTAATGGTGATGACATAATTTTACAGTCTTTTTCTTTTGTCACTAAAAAGAAATGCTGATCATTCTTTTAAAAAACTCTGTCTTGTTTTAAAGGATATGCTGCCATTATCTTGGACAGTGTAGACAAACCACTGACACCGGATTCAGAGAGTGAACCAAACGTTTTTTTGAGACCCTTCCTTGACATGTTGGAATCGTTCATCAAAATTGACAATCCAAAGATCAAGTTCGTGATAACTTCAAGGTCAAGCCTAAAGCATAAAGAATTTCCATCACAAGAGTCTTGCGAGACGATTCTTCTTGAAGAAAATGACATGACCTTGGATGAGGCCATACAAATCATTCGACACCATGCAGGACACATTGATGTCAATGATGATGATGCACGAGAACTGGCCCTAAGTTGTGGCAAGTGTCCCCTTGCACTGAAAGTCGTCGCACGCCGATTACAAGACCCTCATCTAAATATCACACCCAAGGAAATGATCCAAGGACTAAACGAGAAGACAAAAAGGTCTCGCGGGAGAACAATGAAAACACTTTGTCATTTTGGCCTTGCTCGAGATGAGAGAATAGATATGTGTCTTACGGATACTTTTGATCAACTTCCACGTGGCGATAAACGTAACATTACCATGCTTTCTGTTATTCCAGGAACTTTTACCGTGAAAGCAGCCAAACAGGTTCTTGGGTACAGGGGTAATAAGTTCATTGACATCAAATATGACCTAGCTAATTTGAAGAATAGGAATTTGATTGAGTCTGACGATGAGCATGAGGGGGTCGATTCTACAGACTTGCGCAGTAATCTCCATCTTTTACTGCGCACGTTTATTCATGAAATCAAAGCAGAGGATGATGAAGATGTTCGCAGATGGTGTGAGAAAGCC